>NC_056737.1:106172707-106295207 GCF_019279795.1 Protopterus annectens
ATCATGTAGCCCAAGCTGGTATTACCCTGACCCTGAGTAGTATCCTGCCCTCACCAAGAATGATACCTCAGTATAAAGAAAAGATTATCAATTTCAACAATTGACTAAGCTTCTGGTGTCATTCAAAGGTGATCCAGTGTCTGTCAGCCTGGGTCGACATGCTCGACAAGCCGCATTGCTTCACAAGAGACGGCTTGCACCTGTCACCCCTAGGATTTCGAATACTGACCAGGGGTCTTGCTGCCCCCATAGTGCCTTTTTTAGGCAAGGCTCAAAAGTCAAACCCACCTCCATAAACAGCACAATTAACAAAAAACTGAGGGTTATCTTATTAAACGCCAAGAGTTTAAATCTCAAAATGCATGCGCTCGAAGCACTCCTCCGTATGGAGAATGTTGACATCTGTGCAGTAACTGAAACCTGGTTCAAGGCTCCAGAGAGCACCCCAGCACTACTGGGCTACAACTCATACCACACGTTTCGGCCACAGAACACAGACCGAAACACAAAAAGACGGGGTGTATTCATATTCATCAAGGATACCTACACCTCCAGGTTAGTGGCACAGCATGATACCTCTGAGATTATCCATGTGCAACTAACATCGAGCAAATCTGCAATGCAAATTGTGGCCTGCTACAGATCACCCTGATATTGGGTGATTTCAATTACCCTATCATTAACTGGGAAAACTACTCGAGTACAAACTCCCAGCACTTCCTGGAACTCATCAACTCAAACACCCTGGATCAGCTGGTAAACTCCCCTACCAGAGGTGAAAACATACTGGACCTAGTCATCACCAACACGGGTGACAGGTGTTCCACATCGGAGGTCAACCCGTCACTGGTTAGATCAGACCATAAACTAATCACACTGGATGTCCACACCCCACCATCACCCCCAACTAAGGAAACCACAGTAAAACATTTCTAAAGTAAACTTCACCTTACTTAAGACAGACGCAGTACGTTTCACAGCCCCTATGCTAAAGAATAACGCTGCCTAAGATGCAGAAACCTTTACAAATGCACTCTATGAGCACCTACAAGGATGCATGGATCATGCCATCCCTAGCAAAACCAAGGCTCACTCCTCTAAGAGAAGGAAACCAGTTTGGTGGACCCCTGCCATAAACAGGCTATACAATAGGAGGAGGAAACTAGTTCAGAAAAAAAGCAAATCCCAAGAAGGAAAGACATCCCTTATCAGTAAGAAAATAAGGTCCCTCATAAAATCATCCAAGGCTAACTTCAAAAGAAAAATAGCCAAGGATTCAAAAGATAACCACAAAGCCTTCTTTAGCTATGTTAAGTATCTAAGTGGCAACTCACAGATATGCACTGAACTAGTGCAAAAGAGCACAAAACATACTGAACCTACTGATATTGCCAACATCCTGGCAGATAGATTCAGTGCAAACGTCACCCTCCTCTCACCCCCAAAAGGGCCCACAACAATACTGGAAAAGTGTAGTGTCCCAGAAATCACAGATGCACAGGTGAAAACATCCCTTTCAAAAGCCAAAAACACAGCATCAATGGAGCCAGATGGTGTCCCAGGCTGCGTCTTGCTCGAACTACAGAACAAACTAACTCCTCACCTAAACACACTGTTCAATCTCAGCCTCTCCACAGGCTGTGTGCCCATAGAATGGCGTACAGCAACGTTTATTCCACTCCTCAAAGGAGGGGTCACAACTGACCCTGGTAACTATTGCCCCATAAGCCTGACTAGCCTGGTCTGCAAGGCTATGGAGCGCATCATCATGGAACTCATTAACAAAGACATTGGGAACCTCCAAACACTTGACCCGACCCAGTTCGGCTTTGTTAAGGGCAGATCATGCCTACTAAACCTGGTTGATTTCTTCGAGACAGTCACCAAGGCCATAGATGAGGGAAAGGTGGTTCACAGAGCCTACCTTGACCTCGCCAAGGCTTTCAATACCATTCCCCACTCGGGTATTGCAGAGAACTCACCAGCCTGAACATAAACCCCTATGTCACGAGATGGGTTGTCAACTGGCTTACAGATAGAACTCACACGGTAAGAATAGCGGGCTCCAGGTCTGACTCTAAACCAGTCATAAGTGGTGTCCCGTAAGGCTCTGTCCTGGGACCCCTACTGTTCGGCATATACTTCTCAGAAGTACAGGCAAACACAGGAGGACTATGGCTAACCAAGTTCGCCGATGACTATAAACTGGGAGCCATAATTGACTCTCCGGCTGACACGGACATCCTCCAAAAGGGCCTTACTGAGACGGACACCTGGTGTCAAAGTCATGGCCTCAAGCTAAATGCCAAAAAATGCATAGTCATCCCGTTTGGAAAAAACAAAACACCCATGACTTACCACATAGGTGGCAGCCCCTTTAATACAGAAGAGGTAATAAGAGATCTGGGGACCCAGGTAGACAGTAATCTCTCCTTTGACAATCATATTGCCAAAGTAGTTAGGAAATGCTTCTATGTGGCCCATCTAATTACTAAAGGGTTCCCATCTAGAAATAAAGAGGTTATAGTGCCCCTCTACTCATCACTCATCAGACCCATCGTAGAGTACAATGCCCCATTTGGGATGTACCTCTCAGGACACTTCCAACAGCTGGAAAAACAACAAAAGTACCTCACCAAGAGGATTACTGGCCTCAAACATATGTCCTATGCAGCTCAACTGAAAAATCTCCGGCTGTACTCAGTGGCATATTGCTTACTCAGAGGTGATCTCTGCCAGACTTACAAAGCCATATCCAATTCAAAATTGATGGACAAGCTCCACCTAAAGAAATCCAAGTCACTGTCAGCCACGCACTTTAGTGAGCTAAACCTCACCACAACAATAAATAGAACATGCTGGAGAGATAGATTCCTGTCACAGAGACTCCCCATGCTTTGGAACAAAATTCCAAACTACATTGAGCAGAGCCCCTCACTAACACTCTTCAACAGAAACCTTGACGAGTGGATGGGTAACAGAAAATACACCTCTGGGATCACTTCATTGGCTCTGCTTGACAGAGGATCAGTTAAGTAATCAATAGGGTGGCGAAAGCCGACACACTCTGGCTAGGCTTATAAATGCCCTCGGGCAGATAGCCTAGTACCTACCTATGAACCTATAAGACAAGTGAGAAGTGTTAAAAGGTTGGTAACGATATTGTAGGGCTTTTTAGTATCTAGCGTACTACAGGTAAGATCCATATCCTGGTAGTAGTCAATTCTCCTAATAAGTACCTTGACATGATGACTTTACTCTATAGTGAGGCAGAAAAGTTGGCAAGTGCTTTGTTAGAAATTTTATGCAGAGTGCTAACTTCATATCAGACCTGCTACCTTTTCTGTATAACTGCTGAGGTAAAGAAGTTAAACAAATCTTTATGTTTAGTGGAGAGGTTTAACTGTACTCTTATGACTATGCTGACAGCATTTGCAGACTACTTTAAATGGGAATGCTACAAGTACCTAACCCATCTCCATTTGGTTTATAGGGAGATGTCCTAAAAATCCTAACTTATTAAGATACAAGAAAATGTTATGATCAGTTTCGGGGGGTGGGGGACTTTAGACATACTTTGTGATGAATGGGATGGTGAATATGACTCCTACTAGGATTGTGTTGTGAATGTGTTGAATTTCAGAAATAAGCTTAGGGAGCTCATGGAGATGGAACAGCAGCAGCAAGAGTCTAAGAGAATACAGCTGGACAAACTGTATTGGTGTTTATTCCCATTTGTCAGAATAAGCTGCAGGCAGCATGATATAAGGTTATTCACTGTTTTTCAAAAGGCAAGTGATGTTAATTATGTGGTGGAGTTGCCAGGGAAAAGGCGGAAACACAAACCTTTCCTTGTTAACATAACATGAATCCCTAGGGAGATTTAGTACATAGTGTATATATATATATATATATATATATATATATATATATATATATATATATATATATATAGAGTGAGCTACAAGAGGAATCACAGGCAGATCTGATGGCAGACTTTCTCAGAGAGATTCAATCTGACACCTAAGAAGATGACGTGATACCATCATAGCAGCTATCCCTTATGCAGGCTCAAGAAGTTCAAAGTGTTCTGTATGAGTCTGGAGACATGTTCTCTACTGACCTGGTGTTTACCCAGCTTCCACAGCATCAGCAGATAAAGGAGTCCAACAGCCAATCATGCGGACTCCTTAAAGAGTGCCTGAGCAAGTCAAGCAAACCATGCAGGAATCTAACAGTCCTCGGGCCTTATCAGTGGTATTGATGTGGAATAAAAAGGAGAGTAGTTTAGTAAACAGTCACTACTCCATGTCTAGCATAGAAGAAGCTTTTAAACAGCTGCATGGGGCAAACTATCGGACTACTGTTAACTTAAGAGTTACTGGCAGGTACCCTTGTTATATGCAGCAAAGGAGAAGTCAGAATTTGCTAGATGGCTCAGGTTGTATGCATACACTAAAATGCTTTCAGAGATGAGGAATGCCCCAGAAACTTACAGAAGATGATGGATCACATCCTAACAAGAGCTGTACAAGCCACTACTCAAAGAAATGGCAGCACATGTGCCACTGGTACACAAGCCACTACTCAAAGAAATGGCAGCACATGTGCAAGCACTGCTGCTTCTTTTCTGGTGAGCTGGCACTGTTAGATTAAAATGACATTGTCGACAAAATACAGATTAAGACAAACTTTCAAAACAGGAGTGCGTACATCAAATACTTGGCATGCTAGCAGTCTTTACTAAAACAGTAATTATGAATATTTAAATGACATTTTACTTATGTGCTGTCTTCCTGCATCCACTGAATAAAGGCAACATTTTTAAATACATTATGATTCCTGTTCTAAAACTGATTTTCATTTAAACTCTGTGAAATCAGAAAGCGCTGCTACAAATGAAGAGACAAGTACATCTTAAATAACATTGGGAAAGTAACCAAGTGGATATTTATTTGGATACGTTTAGAAAGATTACTTACAATAAATTTAGAATGCTGCTGATCAGCCCCTTAAAAAACTTCTGTTCCTCCAAACTCCATTCAAATATATACTGCACACGAGTAAAAAACCAAGCAGGGGCAATGGCCTTTACAGCACTTTCACTAATAAGGCAGTGCTAATTAGCCCATATAAATGCACTATAAAAGATGATGACTGGAGATTAATTAAGAAAAATTCAGAGAAGATGGTCTGGCAGTCTTCCGAACTTATAAACAAATGCTTACTGCTCGATCTCTGACAGAAGTGAATTAAAAGTGTGACATGCCTTAAATAATGACAATACATCATTCACTTCTAATTAAGTATGCAAAGCCAATTTCTTTTCACAAAGGAAAGTATAAATTATTAAATTATAACAAAGCACAAAATCCATAGCGATGGAGTGTGCAGTGGCACACAAAGGTGAACAGCACCCTGAGCGAAAGCTCTAAACCCGTCCAGGTAATTTCAAGAAAGTTACTGCACTCGGATTAAATAAAAAAATGTATAAACAAAATAATAGACTGACAGTTTAACAATCTTACTTTTGACATTTAGGAAAGACCTCCACGTGATCAAAGTGGCATAGATCATCTTCTTACTCCCATCTTAGTTAAAATGGCGTGGCGGGACATTCGAGCAGTGCTGTCTGACAGCAGTAACATCTCAGAGGATCTCAGGGCAATTAGAGTAGCACTTGAAGTGGTGTCAGAGCTAATGCAGACTGTGATACTGGATTTAAGCAAAATAAAAATCGCTTCAAACAAGCATGACTCTACACTAATGCGGCTGACAGAAGTGATCAAAAGCCAAAAGAATGAAATGGAGGAGCAAGTGAAAATAATGGCAATCTACTCACAAGGTCTTCAAGACACGCAGGTACGGTCACAAAAACGTAGATGCAAAACTGGATGATACTGAGAACAGGGCCAAGAGGAATAACTTCAGAAATTATAGGGCTCTGAGAAAAAGTGGATGGAGAGGACTCAGTTTTACTCACTGTAAAAAGCTGCAGCGATTCTTGGCAAAAGACAAGCACTTGGTAATAGAAAGGGAACACAGAATAAATAAAAGTGATGTGGCAGAAAATCTGTAAACATTTTATCGTTCAATTACTAGACTATAACAGGAATCCAATACTTAAAAAGCTAGATTGATGAAAACAAAACCAGGACTGCAGGTCATATTACTGTAAAGCCCTGTTTCAAAGGAGGAAAGCTTTTGTTCCCTTAATCAGAAAGTCTAAGGATCTTGACAATACTTATCTACTACCATATACTGCAGTGCATTACTTTTTTCAGGGAGGTAAAGAATACTTCTTTTACACTACTGGAAAGGTGAAATCTTATTTACTGTCCAGAGGTCTTAGGTTCCAGAACTCTTATGTAATTATGGTGACGGGGGTGTTCAGACAAGAAGAGACAGACCAGTTAGATCCTCAACAGTTAAATCAGCAGAGGGAAAGGGACAAAGGTCAGCACAGGAGACAGAAACACAAAGGGGTGATGTACAGAGTCAGTAACTCTTCCTTAGTGATAATGGAGAAACCTAATGGATTTTAGCCTGCTGGCATCTACATGCATGTCAGAAGATGAAGGTGGGATGGACTTTGAAACTCCGATGATCATCATTCAAGATGCGTTACTGATAGAAGAGGAGAGAGGTGTAGGAAAAGGAAATTAAAGTTTGAGCAGCCTTGATTACTGCAGAAATGACTATAAATTTGAAATTTTAACTACATAACTCTCTGTACAGGCTAGTAAAACCTATATTTGTGTTGGGATGGACGTCTCTCTTTTGAATTAACATTTTACCATCAATGTGAAATTGCATTTAACAAAAACAGTTGTTTTTTTATGCAAATAACATATGTTATTACAAGGGATGAAATCAGGAGGGAGGACTGACATATAAAACATATGCTTAATATTATAGGGTCATGACAGTATACATATATACGTTTAGAGCAATATGGGAAAATAAGTAAGAGTCACAGGACAAGGTGACTACATTAACAGGTAGAGATTTCAATGCAGTGATGGTGCATTAGAAGGATAGGATGCCACCAAGCAATATAAGACTGTCAAAGTGCAGTTAAGTATTGAAAGAAGGGATAAGGGAGAGTTAGATCTAGTGGATACAAGACCATACTTACACAGCTAGCAAGGTTGGTAGTTACACAGCTAGCAAGGTTGATAGTGTTAGTAGATTACATTTTTGACAGGTGTCAGTGGGGAAGTACAGCACATGACCACAGCGTTATCAAATCATTGTGGAGTTCAGCCCACTCTAGACAGCTACAGAAAATTTATAGAAAGAAGAGAACGGTGCCTCAATCCATTAGTTTTCAAGAAGGAACAAAAACGGCTGAAAGGTTAAGAATAAAGTTACTGAAATTCTGGGGAGATTATTCAGAGATACTGTCACTCTACCTACTTACTGGGGAATTTTTTTAAATTTAAGTAGAGACGTGAGCAAATCAAAGAAGAGAAGGAAAACAGGCTAGAAAACAACTACTTAAACAGAAACAGACAGACTGGAAAAGTATTTAAAAAAAAAAGGGATGCAGAAATACAGTTTTGTTAATGTAAATTAAAAAACTGAAAAGGGAAATAAATTATTATTTATAGAGATGCATAATAAATGGGAGAGATATTCACAATTTTAATGGATGCAAGGAATTACACCCTCAAATTTTCTTTACACTATCTTAAAAAGAAAAACAATCAATGAATATTCATGCTTTAGAAGGCAAAAATGGTAACACTGACATGCATTTTGAAAAATATTAACCATATACTACTGAGTACTCTGAAAAGAAGTGCTAAGGATAAGGACAGACTAGCACAAGAGACATCTGAAGAATGTTTTATCAAAGTAAAGTTAGGAACATTCAATAAGGAAAGAAGGAACAAAGATTACAAGATAGAGATAAGTGAAATAATGCAAACACTAAAAGTAATTAGATCAAAGTGCAGGTCCAGATGGCATCAAAGACAAATTTTACAAAGCTTATAAAAATATACTAGTAACATGGCTTAGTCAATTATATAAAGAAATAAAGCATTAAGAGAGGTTTCACAAAGAACATGGCTAAGGCCACAGTGTTTTTTTAAATATATATAAAGAAGAAGAAGCCAAGGTTGGATGAAAACAGCTACAAGACCTATATCACTTTTAAGCTTAGAAGTAAAGATATTTACAAAAATCTTGGCAAACAGGTTAGAAAAAGTCATAAATGTGGTTATTTCTAATGATCAGTAGGGCTTTATAAAAGAAGGGGGAGTGGAATCAGATTTAAATCAGGTTGTGGCTTAATATCCAGATATATTTCAAATCAAAGAATGTACCCATGCCTGTATTAGGAATTAATTTTCATAAGGCATTCGACCTGATAGAATGGGATTTGTTTTGTGGCACATACTCAGGAGCATTACAATTCCTTCAGAACTGTATAAAGAAGTGTCAACAAATGTGTAAATCCCCAAACATCTATACAATAACTAATGGGGGTGAAATCGGAATCCATTTGTCTTGACCAAGGTACACCCATCAGGGATGCCTGTTGTCTCCTGGGATCTTCACTAAAGCAATAAAATCATTAACACAGTCTCTGTGACAATTTATGGAACATATAGGTATAAGGACTCCAGGTACAATTTAATGATGTGGTGCTGTGGGTAACTAAAGTTCGAGGGACCCTAACTGAGTGGTAGAATCGTTAAATGAGTTTGTGATTCTCTCAGGTCTCAAGGTTAACAGGCCAAAATCAGTGTTCTTTCCTCTACATACAGCACAAGTTCAGGTATGGCACGAGGCTCAATGATGTCCCTTTCAGGTAGTAGATGAAATACAACATCTCAGCATTTATATTATGCAAGACTGTGGGGCTGATTATTGATAGAACACTAAGATACTTATTAGAACAGATAGAGGACAAGAATGAATGCTGGAAACAGTTATGTTTGCCATTCATGAGCAGATCAAGGATAATTAGGATGTCTTCACTATCTAAATATCTACTTTTGGCTATGCATCGACTGCACATTGCCTGCAATAAATATCTGTGGAATTTTTAAATGATTTATGACATTTTTTATTGGATGCTAAAGTGTCAGTGATGGGCAGAAAGAAATTATATGTTCAGATCAAGAAAGGTGATCTTAGCATTCCTGACATGGAGGCCTAATCAGCTGTTACAATGGGCTAACAATGTGGTAGGGCAGAGGGGATAGGAAACCAATATAGTATGTGGTAGAAATGCAGATCATTTTCTACTTCAAGAAGATCAAACAGAAAGCTGAAGACATTAAGACGTGGGATCTGGGAGGTATGGAAAGCTGGTTTGAATGGAAATGACTCCCGGAAGTTTTGCAAGTTAAACATTGAGATGGTGGGAAGTCACTATGGGGAACACAGGATTGTTGGGTGTAAGGAAAAATAATTTATTGGAATGACTGTGCTGTCAAGGGTATGTTTTATATAAAATATAAGCTATGAGAGGAAATGGGATTTCTTAACCTATCAGTATCCAGGAGCTCACAACAAGTATTCTTGATGGCAATATTTTTAGTTAAGGAAGTGACTGAAAAGTTTTTGCTTTTATGAAACAAGAACTTTTGAATGCATAGACTGCCAAACCGAATAGTTGCCTCAAGACATCAGCATTCATAGTTGGTAAGTGAATTCAAGGGACATATTTTATTTTTTTTCATGGTGAAACTTGATTAACTGCACTGACGGGGTATGGAGCACTGTAAGAAGCCATCAGTACAGTCTGGCACAAATCACATAAAATAACTCATGAGCTATTATCCATTTAATTTCTATGATTCTAGCCCCTGCCTAAGCAGAGGGCTTTTTCTGTATTTGTGGATACACATCTGTGGTCTGTCATTAAATGCTGGGCATGGAATCTGATGTCAATCAGAAGTTAGAATCTGTCACAACAAATGACTGCAAGCACAAATGTGTAAAGTACTCACTGAATGATGGCAGACACCACTGATGAGATATTTTTCAATAGCAGCAGCATTACAATATGGATATGTTATCAAGCTAAACAAGGAAGTGGAAGTAAGGATCCCACTAAAACACATCTCACAGACCCCAACAGTAGTGATCTTCCTGATCAGGGGCTTGGCATTTCTGATAATGGTCCTGTGTGTGTATGACAAAGAGAGAATAAAGTTAGGATCATTCATGATGGCTCAGTACTGTGATTTCTGCCACACAGTTCCAGGGTCCTGGTTCCAGTCCTGACCTCCGGAAACACTGTGGGTGGAATTTACATTTTTGTGGGTTTTCTCAAGGTAACCACTTGTCAAAAGCACAACAAGTGTTTGTGTGTGGTTACTTAACCTGGACTTTGTAGTTACAACTTGTAGTTGAAAAGGGTTTGTGATGGACAATTTAATGTAACCTGTTGACAAATATTTAAAATTCTTTCTTCCTCTCCTCCAGATACATTGGTGGGCCTAGATGATTTCTGCACTCCACACTTAGACAATTACCTGACAGCTCCATGACAGCTGGACACTGCAGTCGACATCAAACAGCTACTCTCTGGATGGATATGCTGATTTGGACCAGTACTAGCAGTCACCTACTGGTGTTCAGTATTTAACAGTCTTTCAGCACCACTGACCAAGCAGAAGACAAAGGCAGTCTGCATAGCATCATTGGTAAGAACAGAGTGTATGTTTTTCTACACCAGACTACGGTGATGGCAACATGTATCCAGGGACGGACAGACAGAGACAGACAAAGGGGGGGAGTTGTCAGCCTCCTGAATTACAATGCTGCGGACAATACTCTGAGACAGTGGGCTCTGAATATAGACATGTACAAAATACAACACAGTAGTTCTAAGGTACTAATAATGGCACCTGTATTAGTACTAAAAGAGGACAGGGAGAGGTGATTTGAGGTTATTTGAGCAGTGGAGCAAACTCTAAGAACAATGACCATGACAGCTACTATGATATTGCTAACAGCAAGGTCATAGCACAAGAAAACCTAGGCAGATCTAAGAAGATCAGCCATTTCAGTAAAAGCCAAACACACATGGCATTACAAAATACCTGTAAGAGCTCATTTCTTTTAAACTGCACATCAGCAGGATTTTCAAACTAAGGCATATGGGTTATTGGTATACTGCACTATCATCTGGATTTGATAGAGAAGCCCAATTACATCCTCAGGTATATCACAGTCCTTCCTTAAATACTTGGCTAAATGTCTAACTTTGGACTGGTAATCTGTATTAACAATTTTAGCATCTCCAAGCCTGTTCTGCTAAACAGATTACTTAAGCTGTTATGCAGTTTATCACCTTGTTTAACACAGTTTGGAAACTTGAACAGTGTTAAACCAAACAGCACTTGCTTGATATTTACACAATATTCTAAATAAATTTCACATTGCCATGACTTCAACTTGAGCATTTTTTTCTCAAGTTCAAAAATAGCTCTTCTACAATGAGCAATCGAACTGTTATTATGCCGTTGTTTATAGCTGTAAGCTTACCTTGTCTGACTCGTAAATTGAAGGTTTCAACTGTATTAGCTTCCATTTCCAATAACTTCTCAACTGAAGTATTATCCTCATCATCTTGAATTAAGGTGTTTTCTTCTGTTGTATGCAACAACAAAGAATTGAAGACATTAGTAGCACCCACAACTATGCCATGACTGCTTGCAGTCGATGCTGAACTTGTTCCTTCCTTATGTATTTCCACTATTAATTTGATTGAGGAGTTCTCGTGCGTCTTTCACTACCCAGATCAACGTCTGGGTAAGATTTAACAGTTCAGCAGAAACTGAGTGGATAGTTAAATCCAAATTTGAGTTGGCGGTGTTACTAATAATTTATTGGCCTTTGTTTTTGCTCACAGTACCACAAAAGTAACTTAAAACAAACTCCAAAATGCACAAAGAACAAAATAAAAAAACTTCAGTTATTCACAAACATTCTTCCAAAAGCAAACAAGGAAATTAAAAATAAAGATTAAGCACTTTTGTTCAATTTCAGAGAGATCAAGTATTAAATAGAAATCAACTGACAATGTTTCAGGTACTTATAAATGTAATGCATTTACATTTTGTAGGCATATTAGTAATACAGTGAGCATCTTTATTAAATATATTAACCAAATTTGGGCAAAAGGAAAGTAATTCAATTGGAATAGTTTATCTAGCTTCTTGTGAAACCTGCAATTGTTTTTATGTTGGAAAGACTATGAAAAAACTCTCAAAAAGAATTTATGAACATGTTGCAGCAATTAAGAAATGTGATCTTAGTAATGCATTAGCTAAACATGGAAAAGAATATATTGATTTTAAGAAGTTCAGTTTTTTTTTTGTTTTAGATGCTGCAAGAATTTGAGGGAGACTGCAATATACATCTTGAATGTAAAGAAACAGAATGGAAAATTGGCAGCAGACAAGAAGCCAAAGTTAAATAAACATATTAATATACAATGTTTTTATTAGCCCACATGTTGTAAATATGTAACATGAATAAGTATCACATCTTTTGAATTGTAATATTTTACAGCAGTATGATATTTTAATGTATACTAATTTGAGTATTTAATTTCATTGGCTATTTTGCATCATGTGACTTTAGATTTGTATTAAAAAGGGGAAGTTTGTGGATCTATTTATTCTGAATATAGAACCCTTCATCTGCTGTGCACTGTGCCCAATAAACTATATTCTTATCAGTGCAATCAGCACAGAAGTGAAACTAAATCTTGTTCATAGACCTAGGATGCATAACAGAGGTAGCTGTCCATATATATCTACAGGCACTACAGGACCTGCATGCATATGTACCTCTGCGCTCAGAGTATGTCATACTATGGTAGTTTTGTTTATAACATAAAGGTTGCTTCAATGTTTTATTATTTTTAAAGGTAAATCGTGGGTAGGGACCAACTACACTGTTTACACTTGGATCTGCATAAGTATTGGCCAATTCTTTTTCACTACTTTCAGATAACATTATTGCTAGAATAAGTTAAGGTGACCCTACTTACACTCCCTTCATGGGATCATGCGTCCATTACTTGTTGGTCCAAAGGGTCAGAAAATTAAGGTTTAATCTTACTCCAATTAGAGGTCCTAGCTTCATTAATAGCCCTCTCTATAACCCCTATTCTATAGCCACTCTCTAACAGTTCTACTCGTAAGATATCTAATGCATCTTGAAGCGAAGTCTCATTAGTGTGTAATCTCATTACTCTGAGCACTTGATTTTTAACCACATTCTTTGGAATGTGCCTTGGGTGCATACAAGTGCTGTGAAGGATGTTCTTCATGCAAGGTTTCCTGTACATGCTGGTTGACAAGTTACCTAATTCATCCTTACTAACTGTAGTGTCAAGGAAGTCTATACTCTCAGCAGAATAGTGCATAGTGAACGAAAGAAAGGTGGTTGTATTCTGTAAATAATCAACAAATTCCAACAATAAATCCATTGGCCCTTGCCATATAAAAAACACATCATCCACAAAACGTTTATAGAATTTCACACATGCTTTAAATCGAATATCAGTGAAAACAGATTGCTTCTCCCAGTATGCCAGTACAACATTGGGATACAAATTGGTACATGCAGTGCCCATTGATACTCCCAGTTTCTGTAGGAAATATTCTGATTCAGAGATGAAAACATTGTTCTTAAGTATCAGTTCCAAGAGTGCGCATAATAGCCCCACTTTCGAATTAGAAAATATACTATCTGATATCAAAAACAACCTAAAACTATCCATTACTTTATCATTTGGAATGACTGTAAAAAGTGAATTGACATCAAGTGTCACAAACAATACACTTTTCATATCAAGAAAAACCTTTGACCAATGGTATAGGGCTTGCAGAAATTGTTAGGGTATCTTTCAAAACAGTAGTAATACTGTCTAAAACCAATCGAAGTTGCTTTTCAACGTATATAGAAATAGGCTCTGTTAACCACCCTTACCCGGAAACAGAAGGTCGAAAATGGGGGTTTAACAGCATCTTTATGTATTTTTGGCAAACTGTAAATAATAGGTATTCTAGAATGGTCAACTGTAAAATAGGTATTATAGGCCGTAGTCAATTTGGTTAGTCATCAGCAAGTCATATAGGTAAAAGTTAACTCTATTAATAATTTTAGTAACCTGAAATGTATGTAACTTAATATAAACCGCAGCACCACCACTTTCATTAAGAGTTGTGCTGTTAATGCACAGTTCTTTCAAAGAAGCAGTATGTGTTTTTTATTAACTTCATATGACAAACATGCTTTTATCTCAGGCAGGTAAATTTTGCTGATTTGGCTTTTATTTTCTAATTTATTTTAATTATATGAAATTCCATATACTTGACAGGACTGTCTGTATCCTTCCTAATACTAATTACAGGGAGTAAAAGTATTTCTTTAAGTTGGGCTTTTACTGTGCTAGAAAGCCAGAGGCAACTGCTCCTTTGTAGCCTCATTAATGCTTGGGGAATAAATTATCCTGTATTTTGGCTAGATCATGCAGGAAAATAGTGTGTGCTCTCCAAATTTTTCTCCTTATAAATACCTTTTCAGATTACAGAAAATGCAGTTCCTTAGGTAGGGTGGTTTCTTTAGACTGTGGTTTGTATCACTAATACAAGCATCTTCAGTCACTAAATGTCCAGTTATGTGTACATAGGGCCATAGTCATAAACTATTTGAGTAGAGATTTGAAAACAGAGTCTATATGCAAATAAAATACCAAGAAGTGAATCCTTAATACGCTAGGATTTCATTTGCTGCCTTATGATATAATGCAAATGAGACGCTGCATTGTGAAACTTCTGTCAAGTACAACTGTCAGTTTAAATTGCTCCTCTGAAAGGATGCAGTTGTTTTAAGTTAATTTATAGTTGTTTTGCTAAGATATCCTCTGGTATTTTAGTTAGCTTTAAGGATAACAATTAATAACCTCTCAGTTCTGGCTAGATTTGCTTCAGGGTAGATTTGCTGTATGATCTGGCTCAGTACAGGGTAAATTTGCTATATGATCTGGCTCAGTACAGGGTAGATTTGCTGTATGATCTGGCTCAGTACAGGGTAGATTTGTTGTATGATCTGGCTCAGTACAGGGTAGATTTGCTATATGATCTGGCTCAGTACAGGGTAGATTTGTTATATGATCTGGCTCAGTATAGGGGTACATTTGTTATATGATCTGACTCAGTACAGGGGTAGATTTGCTGCATGATCTAGCTCAGTACAGGGTAGATTTGCTGTATGATCTGGCTCAATACAGACTAGATTTGCTGTATGATCTGGCTCAGTACAGGGTAGATTTGCTGCATGATCTGGCTCAGTACAGGGTAGATTTGCTGAATGATCTGGCTCAGTACAGGGTAGATTTGCTGTATGACCTGGCTCAGTACAGGGGTAGATTTGCTGTATGATCTGGCTCAGTACAGGGGTAGATTTGCTGTATGATCTAGCTCAGTACAGGGTAGATTTGCTGTATGATCTGGCTCAATACAGGCTAGATTTGCTGTATGATCAGGCTCAGTACAGGGTAGATTTGCTGTATGATCTAGCTCAGTACAGGGTAGATTTGCTGTATGATCTGGCTCAGGACAGGGTAGATTTGCTAAATGATCTGGCTCAGTACAGGGTAGATTTTCTGTATGATTCGGCTCAGTACAGGGTAGATTTGCTGAATGATCTGGCTCAGTACAGGGTAGATTTGCTGTATGATCTGGCTCAGTACAGGGTAGATTTGCTGTATGATTCGGCTCAGTACTGGGTAGATTTGCTGATGATTTGGCTCAGTACAGGGTAGATTTGTTATATGATCTAGCTCAGTACTGGTGGTGCTGTGAGTAATGGATGGCAACACTGTGATCTAGGATGATTTGCAGCTTTTACAGATACTTTTTTTTATCCTGGCATGCAACCAGATATTCAATGTCCACAAGCCTCTCCTCTGGGTTTGGTAGTTTCGGACCATTCTCTGAGAAGGTGTTGGTGTATGGTGGCTATTTTTCTCATAGAAACTAATCACACTTTAGAATGCACAATTTTCAGAGCAAAATTAATCTCCTTTCATGTTTGTTATTGTAAGAATAAGGCAGAGAGAGACGGAGATTCTCCTATGTAAAGGATATATGTATCTGTGCCACTGCTACTATGCTGACTCGTATATAAATCTTTCAGTGGAAGATTTTATGAGAATGGACTTTTGTAAAGGGTCCTGAATGGTAATTACTGCAGCTCATAACCACTGGCTGTCGTGGCTGATATTACTCACCAATTCTTGTATAAAATCACCAGCACAACGTCTGCATATGGATTCTTCACATCTCCAGGCCTCATGTCAATTTGCTAATTTTTAGACGAGTTACCATATACATTTTATGTCTGAATGTCACAAGCACCTGGTTCTACAAGAAAGCATACTTTACATTTCTGCAGGTGAAAACATGAGGTCAATTGCAGCAAGAAGATATAATTTACTCGTTACTAATGTAGTCTAATGTGATGCATCGGTTAAAAGCAATGACCCTTCTCCCTTAGGTTCATTTTTGGTTTAGTAGCCTTTCAAATGGCTAATGTGTAACACTTGTTACTGATGCGTGAGATTCTCCAGACAAGTCAATCTTTAACCAGTTCGAAATACATGTTTTAAATTTCTTATCAAAATAAATACTTTCCAATGTACAATTTACTTGCTTCTTTTATTTGAAATCATATTAAAATGTACATAACATCATAGATGTCTGCAACACTGATGGGAAATTGCCATTAGTTTGCTTTGCTTGAAGTTGTAGAGGCTGTTTTGCATTCTGCAGGAACAAATTTTCACCATTTTATTTTAAGATGAATTACAGTTCACCACTTCTGACCTTTACAGATAAAAGAAAAACAAATGCCCAATGTCTCTAAAGTGAAGATAAAGTTATTGCAAATGCCCAATGTGTCTAAAGTGTTTCACTTTAGGGGCACTGGGCATTTATATTACTTTGAGCTGTAAAGGTCAAAAGTGGTGTACTATAATTTACGTTAAAATGGTGAAATTAAAACATCAGAAATGGCTGTTATGCTGACCAGGTTTCTCTGCAAACAGAATTAGACCATTTCTGATAAATGTATCTGCTACTGAGATTTAGCTGAAGGAAGGTTAGCAGGAACCTGTACTGATTTTGATGTTTTGTGGATTAGCGTTTTCTTATAAATCATATTTTTCAATTTTTGTTTATACTTTCAGTTGTAGCCGTGTTTCATTTTAGTGAGCTTTTTCTGCTACAGTGTACTGTTGGCTAAGGTAGCTATAGAAAATCTTATATGCTGGTGAATGTGAGAGAAGAGATGTGCAGTATAAACAGTTTATTCTGATTTACTGCTTAATTTAATTGTGCTAATATTCTTGAGATACAAATAGCCATATTTGTTTATGTAGAATGGATTCCCTCATATTTCCAGCATTCTGTCTTAATTGGTCTTGGGGAATTTTCACTTATGCATTTTGAGTGGTGTGACTGATTTTGTTTTTATTATGGGTTCAGACATAGCATAAACGTGTACAAGCATAAATTTGTGGGATTTTACTTTATGAATAAGTGGATTACTTTACTGCATTACCGCGTGTGCCAGCTAAAATTATATAAATAGTGAAACCATGTAAATGATGTCCATGTCTGTATAATGGAGCTTTTCTCCCCAGATCTCCAATAAAAAATGCACACTGCTCAGTCAGATTTTCCTGGTAAACAAATGCCAATAAATAAAACATTTTTTTACATCTTTTTATTTAGTTGGCTGGGGTACTGGTTGCTGGGCTTTGAAATAACAATTGAATGGCAGACCATTTTGTGGGTAGGAATAAAGAGGTCTGCAGCTTTTTAGAAAGAAACCTTTGAATGTAAAGGTAGCCTTATACACCATAAATGTGGTGGCATTTTTTACTGTATGTGTCATTTTTTAGTCTTGATATTTATTTTTACAATTGTTCTTGATATTTACTTGTAGCAGTGTTTTCCTTGTGTTCACCCCCAAAACTGCATTCAGTGCACAGACCTTCAAAGAGAAGCAGCTCAGAAGTACTTCACACAGCAGTACAATCAGCAGTATATGGCTAACGTACTAAAAATCGTCATTACTTCAGCTATTGTTGCTTGGGGAAGAGTCTGTCTCTGTGCACTGCATCACATGCCTTCTATGCTTGGGGAGGACCCAAAGTAAGTTTTTTAATATTTAAAGTTGGCTCATGGTTTAAGAGAGACCTACTCTAAAACCAGCATGAGATCCTCTGGTCTACAGGGTTTAAAAAGTATTTTACATGGACAGCTACCATTTTCATTTTTATGAGATTTTCAGTGATTTTGGAGTGAACCTATGAAAACTCCAAATGCCTCAAAACTTGACTAGAGTTACTCATCAGTTCATTTTTCCATGAAATAATGAAATCATGAAGTCCACTAGATAGCAACCTACAACTGAGGGATAGCTTAAAATCACACTAGCAGTAGTAGATATATATTTACAAGTGTTTTGTTTGTCTTTCGGATTTTCCCGGTTAGGGGTCGCCACAGCGGAACTCCGGTCCGCTAATGATTGGAAGTAGATTTTCACGAATGTCAAGGTGCCAGCTCGATGTCCAACCTTCAACGAAGGCACGCCCTTACGCATGTCTTTCAAACGCCACCCAACTGCGAGGAGGACATGCAGACTCCACACAGAAGGCACTCCCTGCACTCCAGCCGAGAAACGAACAGGAGAACCTCTTGCTGTGAGGTAACAGCGCTACTGCTGCACCACCATGGAAATCAACTATATTTACAATTCTCCCATATTTCCCCGTAGCACACTTGTAACTATATTTACAAGTGTGCTATAGGGAAATACGGGAGAATGAATGCAGTCATGTTTGTAATCTTTTTTTTCCTGATACAAACATTTATCAACACAACAGTCTGCACATCGGAAATTAAATAACAGAAGAAAAATAACATTCAGAGGTGACTACCTAAGGGTACAGGCACAGTTCAATACCTGCAACACAAAACCTGAGTATCTAGTCCATTACTTTCTAGAAACAAATGAGAAGGCGACGTAACATAAAATTAATATTTGTATACTATCTGCAATGGAAAAGACATACTGTTAACAGATATCAAAAGCAGAGAGAATAAAATGAGTTCATTATAACTTCAGTTTCTTAGCAGCAAAGTCAAGATATTCATATCAACTTATAAGAATTTGCACCACAGAGAAAAATGTATTTTTTTCTCTTACAAAGTAATGTTAGAGTCTCTAAATGCTGGAGAAGTGAAAGGAGAGTTTCTTATAGTCAAGTAACTTGGTATCAGGGACAAACTATGGCAGTCATACTCATAACAGGTTGTAGCTCAATTGACATGTACATCCTTGCATGTTAAACTACACTGATATAGGACTCCTTCAACTGATCAAGCATGAGCCTAGAGGAAAATCATTGCAGAAAAAAATATCATCCTGCCTTACAGGAAAGTTCTTCAGAGCTAAACATGAAACATTTAATACAATACAATGTCTCCTTGAGAAGGCACCTTTGCTGAGGATGCAAGGATACAATCCACCAACAAAACATACTCAATACTGCCACCAGAGGCTATATATCAGCACAGGTAAGGAAGCGGTGGCTGAGATGTGGCTTGTTGAACACATCTCTCTCTTTTAAAAGCAATATGTATGGAACTATGGAGCAGAAACTGCGGAGAAACCTCTTGTTAAAAAAAGCAACAAATCTACTCAGTACAACCTGGAGTGGATACACTTCTTAGAGGTACTATGACGTCTTTGCTAGAAAGCCCAAACTTGCAAAATGCCCTCTAGGCAAGAACAAAATGAAAGTGGATTTTGTGACTAGAAAGAAGCACTGCAATCTCTTCTGTGATGATAGAGTTAGGAAGGGAACAGTAACATGCCTACTCATAATTATACCTTGGAAGGACACGAAAAATGTGACCGTCACAAAAGCAGGAGTAAAATGGGAGAAATTCAATACTGTTTCTGAATAAAAAGGCAGATTACTCTGCTGACAGCAGGACAAGCAACAGCAAAATACAGCTAGAATGCAACAAAAAGACCATATGCAGAAAACTCTCAGTGAAAGGAAGTTGGAACACACTACGTAGAGTGTACATCTTTAAATGCTAGTAAGCAAGAACATATGTATCACATGGGAAACATTTCTAGAAAATTCACTGCAAATATAAACTTTATGGAGGTTAAGCCTGCTTCTTCAATGTCTGTATTATTTATTCCCAATCCTGACACAAAAATATTGCATGATATCAAAAGTAAACAAATACCTGCAGAACTGAAGAGATATATCTGCTAGAGGTGAAAAGAAATGAAACAATGGATTTGATTTCAAAAGTTGTGTGTGTTTTGAAGTAGACAATATAATTCACAGTGGAAAATGTTTCATCTGCAATCTCCAGGAATTTTCTTGCTGCATGTATATTTGGCACAAAACTTGGAAGCTTTGGCTACAGAAATACAATTAATTCCTCACAATGAGTGGTATAGACAAAAAGCCTGAAAACTGTAGCATAACAAAACAGAGGTTTTAAGACTGGCATTCAGGAATTAATGTATTCCTAGAAAATACAAATAAATAGCAAATTTGTTTTTTTTTTCACAACTGTACATGGTCCAGTAGAGACTACAGAGGGTTTGTTTACTTTGCTGAGGAAAAGAATCAAAGATCGTGAAATTTGTGAATTGCATTAATCCTAATAAAATACAGACTGGCAAAACAGTTGCATAGGGGGACAGAGTTCCGATTATAACCCAGGTGATCTGGGTTTAATTAGTAATATGGGTGCCTGAGGCATTAACATGGGAGCATTGGGGTACCCATCCTGGGGGAGGGGCAGGGAGTGCACTAGTTTGTTTCTCATGGCAGATAACCAGCAGAGGCTGGAAATGCATGCTGAGTGTTGGCTTAAGGGGGCAAGGTCAGTAACTGAGCTGGTACAGAAGTGGCATAATATATAGGATTTTCCATTGCACATCCATTGTGGGGATGTCATGGGTGGGTAGAAGAGGCAGATAATGCAGGGTATAATGGAACAATACTCCACAGCAGTACTGGAATGCGGGCCTAAGGTCCTCCAGCTCTTCAATAGCCAGTGACATGTGTTAGGATTATCCAAGTGAGACTATGGTGGGGCTGGTATAACAAGGGAATGAGGAGAGAACCTGTGAGTGAGCCAATGATCAGCTGCAGCGAGTCAACAGAGACCCCCCCCCCGAAAAAAAAAGACTAATTAGGGGTATGAGAAATGACAAATCAAATGGCATGATATTAAGATAACAAATCTGACCTTAATAAAAGTTGTGGATGAGTGCAGAACAAATAAAAATGACTAATTCACTGAAGATTTTAATTTCTTTATTGGTATAATTTGTCTGTTCATTTTAAAATTACTCATTTTTCAATTTCTTGTGCTTTAAAACGTTTTGATAATAAAACAATCCAGTGAACATCTCTTAGTTAATTTTAATTAAATTAACTGAGAGATGACTGGTTTTGGAGATCACCTCTAACTAGCCATTTGCAGCGAATATTGAATGATTCAGTTGTTTCCATTTCAATTTACTTTAAAGGAACACATTCCAAAGAAAAATCACCCATATGAAGGTTACATCTCAAAATTTTTAGTTAAATTTTTTTTCTGATATCAAACCATGACTGCTGTTGGCAAACTATACCTTTTTTCTAATGAACAATATGAACAATGACGATTAAAACCTCAGCTCACTCACCTCTAATATATTTTGAATCTTCAGTAGTCTTGTGTGCCTTTCTGTTCTTCACAAACTGCAGACTGGCTTCAGTAAGTACTAACTTATAACACATATGTTCAACCCTTCATCACTGTATTCATCCTTTTTCCTTTTCTGGATTATTTTCAAGGAAATGGATGTTCTCCATGGGGTGGGACCTCAAAAGTTTCATAAACTTCAGATGCACTCTGTCCTGAGACCGTCACAGGGGATTAAGGATCCTTCCTCCAAATGTTGCAACACAAACTAAAGTGTATTAGTTTCACTTATAGTCAATGTGTGTGTGTTTACAGACAGACAGAAAGACACACACACATGCACGCACACACACACACGCACATGCACGCACACACACATACGCACGCACACACTCACTAGCTTTTTGTTGAATGCTCATTTCACCGAATCTCAAATCACTGAAAACTATTTTCATTGAAAGCTTATTTTGTTGATCACAATTCACAAAGAGCATTCCACACAAGTATACCTTAGAAAACCTATTTTTTCAGTGGTCAAGCCCTCCTGTCCTCCCATACCCCCCTAACTTATATATACTAACTCCACAATCACAAAACCTTGGGGAAAAGAAAAAAAATGACAAAAATGAATCAGCGTGGGTGCCCAAACACAAATTTTAACAGATCAGGGGGTGCAACATTATGGTAGCCACTGCCAATCGACACTGTCTTGCAAATGCACACTTCTCTGATGATTGCTACACCCAAAAAATACATCATCACATACTATGTATATACTTCTACAGTATTCTGTGAATTATGATTCGATAAAATGAGTATTCAGTGAAGAGTTTTCACTGACTGGTGATTCAATGAAATGATTATTCAGTGAAAAGCTATGCATCCATATATATATATATATATATATATATATATATATATATATATATACACACATATACACACACGAACAATTATTTACTAGACTGTCCTACACTGTCATTCGGGTAGAAATCTGTTTTATAGACACACTTTGGTCAACAGTTTTGCGAGACTGCTACAGTTCCAGTGTTGGGGAATATCCCCTTTATGTGGTATTATGCAATCTCAGAGTTATACTATACAAGTAAGTGGGAGTGTGGGGATGCAGTGGGACTTGCTGCCCTGCAAAAACAATTGTTTTAAGGTTGCATGTTCTGAGTCTGTTTCTTGGAGTATGTGCAGTGCAGTTTCAATGCTACTTTTCCATCGTTTGCTCTCAATATTATGCATGTTAATGTTTGGGTGTTTCATTTAAGTATAACGCTACATTACATACATAAATTAATCATAATACTTTCAATCACATCATCAATTTTATCAAAAATAACCTCATATTCCTGCAATTAACTTGGCAAAATAGCAAACTCATTATAACGCTACTTGTGTCCACAGCACATCCTAACTTCATCTCCATGGACATTGGCCTATTTCTGCAGGCACTTCCTGAAGTCCAAAAGTCTCTTTTTCTTTCTTGTCAAAAAACACTCAATTCTCTGCTGTCCGCAATATAATGGACTAGTTTTAAAGCTCAAAACCCATCTAATCTAAAAAAAGAATGAACAGTAAATCTGAGTAATAAATCCTCAGGAATGCACTTGTAACCCACTACAGGATACAGAGAATTCTCCTGCTATCAGCACCTGAATATGGGCAGCCAGTTTTACATTTACTGGACACAAAGCAGATCAGCAACAACAGAATGATTTGAAGAGGATGGTCTGGTCAATGCAAATTGTTCTTTTTCAAGATAACACAAAATTAAATGCATATCCTTTTTCCTTACTCCTAAACAGCTATTCACGTGTTCTAGGAGGTTGGCGTGACATGACCTGCTCCCTTAATTCCATACTTATGAGGATCAAGTAGATGAGATACTAAACATCGTTTTGGCTGCCAGTCTGTGAAGATGGAGTGCAATAATTTTAAAGACACATACATGAAGCTGAGGAGTCAGTTTTAACACTGGAAGGACAAAATGCTTTGTGATTCTCTTGCAGACAAGCAGGCACTCATGGTCACACTGGAGTACTATCACTGCAATGCAGCACATGAGATGGTACACTTTCAAAGCGTAGTCCTTTGGATGAAGTTTTTGTTATTCAGGTAAACACACTGAGCACAGCCATTTTATGGTCAATGCAGGAGCACTGGCAAGGTAAATGACTTGCATAGGGCGACACAGCAATCAAACATACCCTGACAGAACCAACCCCAGGATTACAGAATGAAGTTCATTAGTGCTGGTTCTGAAAAATATAAAAAATCTCATGGTACTTCAAAAGAAATCTCGTATAAAAAATCTCATGGTATGTAAAACAAAATCGCATAGTACTTGTTCAATAAAAAGATGATCCTCTGTTTCCTTAACCAAACTTATTCCAATATGAAAAATATGTATATTGTATCAGTGCACATACTTGGGCAGTAAATAAATATGACAAAACGGAGGCTTCTGTTAGCTGCATTATGTAACCCTGGTTTTCAGCAGAAACCAGGTCCATAGTTACCTCACCAAAAAAAACTTCTGTTAACTCCATCGAGGCAACCTAATTATTGGTTACCTTTATGGACAAGCTATGCCTATGTTCTAATGAACTTGAGTATAGACTGAATGATGTCTGCGATTGCCTTACTAAGCATACACAAAGTAAGCTACACAAGACTGCTTTCTCCCAAAACTGTGCAAAAGAACAGGAAGAAAAGACATGGCTGCACAAAATCCAAAAGAGATGAGGCAGGTTAGATATAAATGTCCTTTTTTATGAACTTCATGCAAACTCTCTTGTCTCAAACATTACAAAGCTTAATCTGCTGAATCAGTAAACAAGCTAGATGCATGGAATTCCTTTGTAATCACTGCATGTTAGCTGTGTGTCCATGAAAGATTTACGTACAAATCTAACACTATGAAATGTGTTGGTTACTATGATGTCTCCAGCTGTGTCTATCTTCCATAATTAAAATTTATCACTGCACTACAAGAACTTGGTCTACTCTGTAGTCACTTATATACCATTAACTCAACATTAGAAGAGTTTGTTTATATCAAAACTATAAGAAAAGTGGGGGCCAAAACAAGATGGCTAAGTGAAGGCAGCAATTTGTTTTAGAGCTCTGCAGTTATAACTTTAAATACAGAAAAATTATTTGTTTTAATATTTTGCTACATCTTACCTGATAACAGTATTATTTATTTCATACTCAATTTTTACAACATTTTATAACAATTTTCCTGTCACTTTTACTTGGCGACTGTTTTTCTGAATGAAGATGAATAACTCCAAACATTCTCATACTAATACTTCACTGAAGAAGGACATAAACATAGTGGCATCTACTTTCTAAGACCTTTCCTTAAAAATGGATGGTTTTCATGAGAATTTGGAGAATCTACCAGAAAACTGTTTTAAGCAAACTGAAGTCTTCAAAAAAGAAGTTATGTACTCATGATAACGTTCCATCTGTGTTGTCTATTTTCATTCTTCTCCAACAAATGAGTTCGGATATGACCCTTGGATCAGACTTGGACACTTTTTACAGCACTTGGCTACTGGAAACGTTCAAGCTCCTCCCTTACCCATAATGCTGTATTCCCCAGCATACCTTAGACCTTGTTTGCTGACCTTAAAGCTTCATAGGAATATTAGAACATTAATATGAGAAATCAATAACTGGAGCTCAAAGGAAGAAACATTGGTTCCCTTACAACCTTTTCATTCTTCCAGAAGTAATAAACAAAATGGTAGGGAGTTGGTGGGAGGGGAGTTGAGGAAGAATGGAAATGGACAACACAGATGAAACATTACAGTGAGTACACAACTTCTTTATGTGATGCTGTCAGTTTTCATTCATTCCTCAACAATTGGGACTGAGCCTCCAGCCACCTGAATCCCAGGGAGGACTCTAAGGAATGATATTACTGAGCACTGTTGAGTTGAAGGCTGCGCTTCCCCTCTAGACCAGATTCAATTTGTAATGAGTAACAAAGGTATGAGGATTAGCCCAAGTTACAGACGAACGGATATTAATGGAAGAAACAAATGCTGGCAACACCAAAAGCAAACGATGGTCTCCTGTTACTATAATCCACAATGTGTTGAAATAAGTCCTTGCTCAGGAGAAATGGCGAAATAATTAAAAAGTTATTTTATTATACAAGTTAAATCAAAGTAAAACGCTGCAAGCGTTTTTTGTTCCGAACAGTTTCGGAACTTCTTCAGACAACAACCAGTACTCCTAACATTTGCATTTAAATATTCATTTCGTCACCAACGCGGGTACTTTGTAACAAATTACTGCAAATCAATTACACCATTTAAAAACACAGTAACACCGCGTTGGTGACGAAATGAATATTTTTCTTTATCTTTACTTTGATTTAACTTGTATAATAAAATAACTTTTTAATTATTTCGCCATTTCTCCTGAGCAAGGACTTATTTCAACACATTGTGGATTATAGTAACAGGAGACCATCGTTTGCTTTTGGTGTTGCCAGCATTTGTTTCTTTCAAGTCTTTGGTGTTGTGTTCTTGGTTTTGGATATTAATGGAAGGCCTGGATAAAATACTGATGATGTTGACATGGACCTGGTTGAATGGGCTCTCAAAGGTTTTGGCAAAGACAAGCCTAATTTGTTATAAACAAAGGATATGCAATCAACCATCCATTTGGCTAAAGTTACTTTTGCAACTGGCTTGCCTAATTTTGAGTCCACAAAAAGAAACAAACTTATGTTTTTCTGAAATTCTTTGTTCTATGCAAACAGAAACATAACTGCCTGTAAATGTCCAACAAATGTAACATGTATTCACCTTTGTATGTGAAATTTGGAAAGAAAACTGGAAGATTAATGGACTGATTGATGTTGGATTCTGACACCACTTTAGGAGGAAAGAAATAAGGAGGCTTAGAAGGCAAGGCCTGAAGTTAATAGAGTCTTCAAGCAGAGGTTATAGCTATCAAAAATGTAGTTTTCCAGATTAAAAACATTAGTTTACGTTTTGCTGCTGGTTCAAAGGGAGATTGAGTCAAAGCTTGCATACTAAATTTATCTCATGGTAGAGTTGGGTCTTTAAAAGGTGGTCTCAGAAGAAGGGCACCACTTATAAGGCCTTACAAAGCTTTGAGGAAGCTAAGGTGGAACTGTTAACTCCTATATGAAAATCAGAAAATCAGAAATGGCAACTAGTTGTACTTTAAGTTGAGGAACAAGCCTCTTCATTAAAGACTGTGGCCATAAGCTCACAAATTGTATCTATTGGTGCTGAAAAAGGGTCAATGTATTTTTGCTGTGCCCAAAAAAAAACAGATATTTTCCATTTATTTCTGTAAATCTTCCTAGTGGAAGCTTTATGGGAAGATAAAAGCATATGATGAACAGGGGAGGAGGGTCTAGGTTGTTTGGCTATCAGTGGAAGTAGAGAAACCATGCTGTCAGTTTTAGGCCTGAAATGTCCAGGAGAATCATATCCGTCGGGTGAGACAAGAGGTCTGTAATTGGATCCAGAATCCTTGAAGGGCAGAGTAGATGACACCAAAGAAAGGGAAACCAAATCTAACAAGGCCAATAAGGAGCAATGAGGATGACTTTGTTCTTTAATCAAAATGCTTTCTGGAGAAATTAGGGGACCAAGGGGGTTGGGTACAAGCATAGAGAAGAACAGGTAGCCAGTCGTGAAGGAGTGTGCATCTCGGTGACTCCCTCAATGGGCGGAATCAGGGCAAAAAACCTGCTACACTTGCTGAGGGGAGATGCAAAGAGGTCGCAACAAGGTTGGCCTCATTGGTGGGAATATCTTTTCCACAAATTTCATGTTGAGAGACCACTCATGAGGTAGCAAAATGAACCTGCTCAACTTGTCTGTTATCACACTGGATTTCACTGTAATGTGTGTTGCTATCAGAAATCAAATGGATGAGATCGCCTATTGCCACACTCTCAGAGCTTCTCTGGTCCCTCCTTATTTGCTGATGTACCATACCACTGACATACTGTCAGTTTGAATTGCAACAGTCCCAGAAGGGAGAGGGTCTTGAAAAGTCTGCAATGCTAGGAGTACTGCTCTCATTTCCAGGACATTGACATGCATGTTGGCCTCTTCAGGGAACCATGTGCCTTGCATTTCCTTTCCTAAGAAGTGCCCTCCCAACCTTATCTGGGAAGCCTCCATGGTCACTATGGCTCTGGGCTGAGGAAGAATGAATGGATGGCCTTGTAATACCTGATTAGATCAAATTTACCACAAGAGGTAATTTTTGCTTGCCTGTGTTATCCTGATCTGGGTAGACATAGCCTTATGCAGAATGGACCACTGAGCTGCTAAGGTCCATTGAAGAATTATCATAAGGTATCTTGCTAGCGGAACTAGAACTACCATGGCAGACATTGACCCCAAGGCCTGTAGAATCGATGGAGCTGAAAGAGAAGAATTCTGAATTATCTTTTTGACTTGAAATTGAATAGCTTGTACCCTTGGTAAAGGAAGGGAGGTTGTCACTGATATCGTGTTGAACAAGGCTGCTATGAACTCTTACGTCTGAAATGGTTCTAATTGAGATTTGCCATTGTTGATGGTAATTCCTATTCCTTATTCCAATCTGTTTATACATAGTTTTGAGATTTTAACAGAAGAGGGCTGGTTGGAGGCGTTATGAGCCAGCTACTAATGCCATGTGTTTGGTGAACACCCTGGGGGATGTGGTGAGGCCAAAGGGCAGTGCTCTGAATTGGTAATGACTGGCTCCAAGCCGGAAGTGTAAGCATCTCCTGAATCATCTGTTAATTTTTATGTGACAGTACAAATCCTGAAGATCTATTGAACACATCCAGTCATTCTTGTACAGGAAACGCAAAATGGACTGAACTGTGACCATCTGTAACTTTTTATACCGAACTGATTTATTCAGATTACTAGGATTCAAAATTGGTCTCCAGTCCCATTTTCTTTGGCACTAAAACGAATCTTCTGTAAGTTCCAGATTCTATCTGATCTGGGGGGACCTCTTGGATGACCTTTTTTCTAGCAGTTTTTTTTTTTTTTCAAGAGATGCTGCTCTCCTCTGACTGGGTGGAACATCAGGAATTGTGTTTAATGTTGAAGGAAGGGGTAGGGAAAAGGGAATTCTATCATCTCTGGAAATAATCCTCTGCACCCATGTATCTTTTGGAATGTGTAACCAGGCTCTCTGGTGCAAAGATAGATGACCCCCCTCCCAAATGCCTCGAGAGGTGGGCAATTGGGCCTCCTTTCAGAAGGACTGACAGAGTCTGTCAAAGAAGAAATCTCTAGACCCTGGCTCTGTGGGCCACCTCTGCCACGTGGGTGGCATCTTCCATTTGAGTTCTCCCCTCTGCCCTTGAGGGAACTATCTGCAAGTGGGTTTTGTAAAGGACCCTGAGACTTTCTGAACCACATTTTTGACCACCTTACTGATTCCTAAAGAAGGGGTCAAAAAACTTATGCCAACTGCAGACAGGGTCTTACCAACTTTACACAACAAGAGTGTGTGCCCAAACAAAGAACTTCAATCAAAGTGTTCATTGATGAAGGAGGACTTGAATGGCTCCACAAAATCACACAATATCATCCAGGTATGCCACCTAATGGAAATGCCTGAACCCATTGCCCTTGAGGTACCTTCCGCAGCATGCAAAATGAGACTCATGGATGAATTTGTGATCAATGTAGGGTAGCCAGCTGTGAGGCAACAGAGCTCTGCACCTCAAAAGTACAGGTTCCAGAGAGCAATTTGGAGAGTTCTTTAATCAAATCCCTCTGCAATCTAATGAAGTTTGCCAAATAATTCAGTGATCTGAGTGCAAAGGTTGCTGAAGAACATACACACTTCCTAAATATGTCCAACACCCTGGATTTCCTGCTAGGGGGGTGGACAGATGAACTCTGTTCTGCAAGTTTCTTCGTGGCCACTGCTACAACCATGGCATCTACGCATCTACTGGTATCTCTTGTTTCAAAACTCTTTTCCTTTCACTGTTGCCAGGATCTTGTCCAATCTCTTGGGGATTGGCTCAACAGAGTTGGGTTCCTTCCATGCCCACCAAGAGATCAAAAGAATGAGATCATCAGCAGGTGGAGTTACCAATGAGTTAGATGGACCAGACCCAAAGGCTTCCAAGAATACCATTTCCTCTTGGGAAGGGGTGTTGGTACGCCAACCACCCCTTTGCTTGAGGATTTCCACGTGTCTCCAAAGAAGACATCATCAGGTGGTGATCTTGGGGACCCTTCCCCCTCATCAAAATTGGTATTTTCTGCGACTGAGTTTTGTGGACAGTCTAAGTGCCTCCTCTTGCACTTCTACCTAGGGACTTCTTTGATGGGATGTTCTAGAGAAGTATTGGAAGAAATAAGTATACACTGCTGGGTAACCTGGAAACATTGGGCTGGCTGTCCCTGTGGAGTACAGTGATGAGGCTCAAGGCACAAAGACATAGGGGATCCAAAGGGAAGATCTGAGGGTGGTGAAATTGTCCCATCCTCAGGAAGCAGAGAACACACTCTCTACCACCTCAAAGGCAGAGGGCTCCAGGTTCAACAGAGCCAAAAAGACATGCTTCTGGACCATCAGCTCTCTCTGATCCAAAGACACTCTACCCAAGGCAGAAGTTGGGGCCCAGCAGTCCAATGCCAAGGCTGCGATGGGCAGAGATGGCTCTGACAACATCAGAGTTGACCCTAACACCTTGGATCTGACAACTATGCTTTAGATCTGAGAGTCATCCGGCTCCGACATGAACCGGTGCAGTCAGAAAATATATTGGAGCCAAAGATACAACCACCATGTGTTGGATCAGAGAAGGAGCTGAGATGAGTGGTGTAGTACTAGTAAAGGTCTCCAGACCTGAAGGGTTAGGAGCTGGGAGAACAAGAGGATGAGGCCACTAAAGGGGATCTGGAATGTCGGCGTCTCTCAAAAAAGGGGATGGTACTCAGGAAGGGACCAGATCCAAAGAGGATGCATACACCTAGCTCCAGGTAGATGTTTGGTTTAAGGCTATTGGATCTAATGAAGCTGACCGGACATTAGATGCCAACAGATAAGATTTAGTCTTCGGATCTGACTTTTTGAAACTTTTTGAGCAGGCCCTTGGTTGGATCCAATGAAGGGGTGCAGGATCCAGACAGATCAAAAGAATTTTCCGTTCTCTTTTTTTTTTTTTTTTGTCAGGCTTGGAGGATTGAGCCCCAGATAGTGATTCCGAGAAGATCGTAGAGAGAAGGCCTTTCAGAATAAGTTTATTTTTGCAATCTATCAAAGCACAGGGATTAAACTCCAAATCGTGTGCATCAGAAAGAGGAATCTGCCCAAACTGCTTATACTTTCTAAAGCCTGAAGGCTTTTCAGCCATCTTAACGAGATATACAATATAGAGAATAAAGAAGAAACTTAAGGAGAGATGAAATTATCAACTATGGTAACTGTTAGGGGAAAGGTAAATACCAACAATGGTAGTTTAGACATACACTAACAAGTGTAGGATAAGGGAGAATTAATAGGAGTAGCACAAGAAGAGAAAAATCTAAGTATGTAATTCACTTAACTAACGCGCGAAAGCTCACAGCAAACACGTCCATATGTGAAGGAGGCAAATGAGCTCTTGGGTACGTTAGGGGAATAAAGCATTATGGGTAAGGGAGGCACTCAAGATTTTCCAGTAGCCATGAGCTGTAAAAAGTGGCCAAGTTAGATCTAAGGGTCGGATTCAAATCCAATTGTTGAGGAACGAATAAAAATTAACATCAGATGAAATGTCACAGCAGTATCAAACCAAAATCTTTGACATAGAAAACATTTTGAATGACACTGATGGCAGATTAAAGGAGGAAGAATCTCAAACTGACTTTTTACTAAAACAAAACACTTGGCTTCTAAACAAAATAAATGACTTAGAAAACAGAGAAAGGCGATGTAACATAAGGATTTTTGGTCTACAAGAAAAAAACTTGAAGATGAGAAAGAAAAGTTGTGTAAAATCTTACCATAACCATAGATGACCTTCTCTTCCATGTTGCAGTATTCTGCATACGGGTTTACCCTTCAGTCTCATGTATGTATGGCCAGTATCCAAAAGCTTTCAGTCATTCTGTGGTGTGTCAGACATGACCAAGAGTTCGTGGGCCATAAAGGTGATGTCGGCATGCACCAGCCCGCAGAGCAGTAGCCTCTGTCAGAGCCAGTCCTGTAAGGGCAATGCCATATCATTTCCATACAGACAGGGATGTTATTAGATGACAAGAGGGGAAGGTGGGTGGGAAGGAATATGCAATATGGAAGAGAAGGAGATCTATGGTTATGGTAAGATTTTACACAACTTTTCTATGTCCTTCTATTCCCATGTTGCAGTATTCTGTATATGGGTGAGTGCCAAAGTTCACTGAGGTTGGGGTGGTGGTCTAGGGGCAATAATAAATGAGAATGATAAAACAATGAGAAATACCATCAATATCACTATTATAGTGTAAATTTATCCTCACGTATGGATTGTTATTCGATTTCTGTTCATTATCCGTAGTTCCATTTCTGAAATTACTTGTACTAAGTTCAAACCAGGGATTACCCTTATTTCTTCTACAACATTTTGTTTTAGATATTGTTCTAATTTATTCATGTTTTATGACCAGTACTACTGGCAGAGAGATGGTGTAGCCATGGGCACCCCCTGGGTCAACACATATGCCAACTTGGTGTTGGCACAGTGGGAGGCCACCCATGTTTTATCTAGCACCTGCCCATGGAAGGTAAATCTGAACGTGCGTCATCGATTTGTGGATGATATACTTATTTTGTGGAGTGGCACAACCGAAGAATTACTGTCATTTGTTAGTTACTTGGAAAATACAACAGATTTTTTATGTTTTACTGTCAATTATTCTGCTGAATCAATAGACTTTTTAGATGTGAAAATCTATAAAGATGTGACTGGTAAATTACAAACCAGAGTGTATAGGAAAAGGTGTTGGAGAAATAATATGTTAACATATGACAGCATGCATCCAAGGCACATTTTCGATAATGTAATGAGTGGACAGGGTCTAAGAATGTCAAGACTATGTACTGAAGACAATATATATGAGTGTGAATTAAATAATATGCAACATATGTTTGTTTTGGCTATCCAGCGCAAAGGATCAATAGAACAATATCTAAAACAAAAGGTTGTAAAAGAAATAAGGGTAAGCCCTAGTTTGAACTTGGTGCAATATCGATATCAATACCGATAATGGAACTACGGCCAATGAACAGTAATCGAACAACAACCCATATGCGAGAATACATTTACACTACAATAGTGACATTGATGCTATTTCTCATGTGATAAAAAAGAACTGGGAGATTTTACATACTGCCGATAAACTAAAAGCAGTAGTAGGTTCCCACCCCATATTTGCTTATACTAATAGCCAGAATTTGAAACAGATTTTATGTAAGAACATATTTCTTAACAAGTCTAACTCATTCAGGATGAAATTAGGAACTTTTAGATGTACAAAATGTAAGGTATGTCAATATGTTAAAGAAAATAACATTTTTGTACAGCCTGTATCAGGCAGGAGGTACACACCCAGACTACATGCAGATTGTAGAACTAAAAAAGTGGTGTATTTAGCTGAGTGCACATCATGCCAAGTTTTCTATGTTGGAAAAAACAACAGAATGTTGAAGCAATGCATATTGCAACATATGAGTGACATTAGATTATGTTTGAGAAGTAATGCCTTATATCAGCACACAGAATTAAAGAAAGAGCATAAGTTTAATTTCGTGGTGCTATATATTCAACGAGAGTATGAGAGGAGGGGACCTTGTACACAGTACTAAATTAGCTGAACTAAGATGGATAGCTGAGCTCTAAGCTAACCATACACCTGTAAATGGTTGTATGCCTTTAAACCCCCCCCCTACTGAAGGGGCGTAGGTTTTGCTATTAATTCTGATTGGTTATTTGTTTAAATATGGCTGATTTTAACTATTTTTTTAGATCTGATGGAGAGCTAATGCTCGAAAGTGCTTGTGTGTGTTTTAAATGAAAGTATATTTGGAGCATTTCTCACCGGGCCTCTGCTGAAAACAGGATCTGTGGAACCTAGTCGGACATTCCCGGTCAACAAATGTTAAATAAAAAATAAATAAATAAATTTAACCAGTCGTGGTGACGCCAGTGGTTCTTATTTCCATTTTTTGCGGCATATTTTACCACTGTGGACTTTTGCTTTTTCCTTGGCTGCTGTGGATTGTTATTTACAGTAGACTTCATTATCTTCTATGATGCTTTGTGGCTCATGTTTCGTGTTTTTCAGGTACTTCAATATTATGTTTGCTCAATCCCCAGTGCAACAGACTTGTTACATTATTATGTGTTTTAGTATACAGTCCTTCTACCATTAGTATGTTTCCAATTCTGTTTTACCAAACCTACATTTGTCTGTTTTACCCACGTTCAATGGACTTTGTAAGCCAACATGTATGTAGTCCACTGTCTTCTTGGGCCACCAATATTAACCTTTCATCTCTTGGTTTGAATTCACCTCTCCTTAACCATTCCTGCATTGATCAACATGAGGTTGTTCCAGGAGTTTTCTATACTTGCAACTACAAAATGCATTTTGCACATTTCTTGCCTTCTCATCTGATCTTTCACATTATATTATTTCTTTTGTTTTAAGGCACATTCAGTTGCTACCTGATTTTATCTACTTCTGGTTTGATTTCCATTCCCACTTGATGCATATATGCTTCTGCTAGACTAAGCAGGGAAGTCATCTTAGATTTATCCTCATGTTTCAAAACTTACACTATGTTTGGGTCTTGTGAGGTCAGCAGATATGTATGCAGTCCCAGGATTGCAGATCTATACATGTAATCAATTTCAAGGAGGCCCATACCTCCTTTGAAACGGGAATATAAAATTTTGGTATGCACTGATTTTTATACTCTTCAGGAGGGGTCTTCCTAGGGTATAGAAAGAGTCCACAGAGCCATAGGTAAACTTATTTCTTTTTCCTCATCTTCCCCTCCAAGATCTATTATCATTAAGTTTTTGTCATATCTTGATAGAGTTAATTTTAAAAACTCCACGGAGAAAGGCCCCTTTGAAATACAAGCAATATTTAATGTTTGATAATGACTATTCTTCTAAAACTATTGACCTAAGTAAAGGTTGCTGACTGCTTGTTAAAACTCTCAGGCAGAATAGTTTTAAATCTTAGATAATCTTTTCAGCAAGAATAAAAAATCATCCGACCAATGGAATAATAATCTTTAATAATCTAGAGGAAGCTTCTACATTGGTATAAGGTTATTTTTAACAAATGTCTGAAGATATGGATTGGTAATCTCCTTCTTTGAAAATATCCTCTCACAAAATTGCATGGACTGACACGAAGAAGAAGAAAAAAAAAAAGACTGAGCCTTTATCCTCTGGTTTCAAAAAGCCACTAAATCTGTAGCCAAGTAATTACTTTTACTTTGAACATATTCTTTGTATTATTTTAATTACTTTGAAGCTTTCAGTTTTTTATATATTGAAATAATTTAAATTAAAGTTATTTAGGATGTTTGCTATTTGAGCATTTTTGTTTTGAATATGTTCTGCAACTGTTCTTAATGATTTTAAAATAAATGTCTTAACCACTTATCTCAATCAAATATTTTCTTTTTAGATATTTCTTCCTTTAGTTGGCTTTTTAACTAGATCATAAAGTACATTTCTAATTTTCTTTTTCTTCTCATGGTATTTATAAATGATTATACTGTAGTTCAGTTTTGATTATCTTAGCTTATCAGTTTCTCAGGATGAGAACATGACTAATGAACCTTTTGTTTTGTTACATATTTTACTATTTATATAATGGGAGCTATTCACGGGGAACATATTTTGTTTTGGTCTTGTATGGGTGATTTATACTATAGTCTGCTTCTTTTCTGCACTTGTTTTGGTGCCATTTGATCTGGTTGTCCTTTCACGTTTTCTAATGGTCAGTGTCTTTTTTTTCCCTATACATGTACCTCATGATGGATATCACAAGATTTCTCTTACTATTGTCCGGCAGTTGTCTCTTTGCGAGGGCCATTTTAATTCCTTCATGCTGCATGGAAGTGTGTTCACATTTCTGTTAAGCTGTTCTTCCTTTATGAAACATGGAAGCTTCTGTTTACCTTTTGTTCACAGATGGGGACTCCTGATTCATGTGGTAGGTGGTTACTGTGCATAAACCACTTAATTCACTTGAGGATTGTTGGCATTTAAAATGTTTAAAGGTTTTAAGGGCTGTTTTACAATGTGTGTGATTTACAGTGCTTTAAGATCGGCTATACTGAAGCGGAGATGCTTCTATTGCATGAAGTCTTCCTTTTGGGTTTATCATGTGCTCTTGCCTTTTATGGGATCAATACCTTGTAAAGTCTGTTATATTCTTTTAAGACTTCTTTAATGAGAGATGGGGAATGCTGAGATGGTTACATGAGTTTGGAAAATATGTTAAAGTAATGGATTACTGCAAATGTATTACCTTTATTGTTTATGTTACATTTAAGCAACAGTGATTTAACAGCTGTTTTGCAGGATGTACAATCATATGCACACACACGTTTGTACATTCAAATGATCATATTCACATGCTCAGTGATTTAAAGCACATTAAGCCCAATGCTGAAAGAATGTTGTTATCCATGGCATTCTTCAAATTTCATGAAATATATCCTGAATGGATGCACGTTTTGTGTGGAGCAAGAATGATGCTTGAACAGAACATACAGTAAATTAACTTGTGAGCTGTTTTACATTAAGCAATTATAATGAAGCCTCAGTAAAGTGTTCTTTGAGATGTACTGTTTTAAAACTTCTGACTTGAATTTAATAATCTGACAGAGACTAGTTCAGACCATGTAGAACACTGTCAATACAATACAATTAAATAAGACATGTTTTTACTGTTAACATAAAAAGTAATCAAAGTAAAGCAAGCATATTCAAATTAAGTGTAGCTGTTCAGGGTTTGTGATCCAAGAAACAACTCAGCCGTGCAGTGCAGTATCAAAATATATCCTATGGGACTTACTGGATTTTTCATAAATAAGCATGTTGTAAACTTGCACACAATAGCTGTACAAGTCTTTCCTAAATTAGATAATGAGGCTGAGCATTTATAGTTCTTTAAACTTCTCCTCATTTGGGAGACACAACAAGCAAATAATGATTAATGGAAAATGCATCAGTATAGTTAATACATTTACTGCAGTTAATTATTTCTGTCACTATGGGCTAAAATAGTTGGTGCTGATTCTAGAAACAGAGTCTGGATGATTGACAAGTTATTACAATGAAATATTTCAAAGTGATATATTAATATGGTATTTTAATTGTGGTTGGTTTAATAAAGATGTCTCACAAAGTGAGAATTGTTATGTTAAAGAGAATCCATATTTTGACTTTAATTGTTAAGTTACAGGGCCATTATCTATCATACATAAGATGTCTGGACTGAAAATAAGTCTGTAGCAGATGGACTCATTCATCTGATTATTTTATGAAATGTATAAGATCTAAACATTGTAGAAGACTCAAAAACAGACAGCCCAGATCCTACAGACCAGGGCTAATATTATCTAATATTATCACATGAAAGCCCATAAGCATGTGGGGGGGTGAAAACACACACGCACGCACACAGATTTACAGTAGTATAATTCACATTTTTTTATATGTTACAGTGAACTCCAGGTATCTTCTTTGATATTTAGATGTTATTACTATTTATATTCTAAAGTTATACATATTCTTTATTACCGGAATTGGATATTTTTTATTAACTAATATGCTGATTGTCTGAATCTCTACAAGATACCTTGAATGTTTACTAACACATGTAGTAAGTAATAAGATTAGTCTTAAATATTGATAGTCATGGATTACAAAGGAATTACCCAATGGATCTCAAAACTCATTTGCTTTATGGACACAATTACCTGTTTGAACATTAGTTTCTTCATGACAAATTAATACTAAGTATTTATATAATTTATTATCTTTCTTTGACAAAACTATGAACTGATTTAAGAGCACTGAGATACTATTACCTTAAATATGAACTTCTGGTAACCACATAAGTTATAAATCCAAATATTACTGCAGTTGAGCAGATAATAGCAAGGAATATTACAAATGTATTATTATAATAATAGGAATATATAGCTCAATGTTGGCTGGACTCAAGATGCTCTCCTTTTCCACCAAAACAAATGGATTAAGTAATTAGTGACAGAGAGCTGAGTTAGTATGCAGGTAAAAAAGAGGAGAGGTAATGGGACAAGGAATGGAGGGAAAAAGTAAATTGATCTTTTTTTCTTTATTTGTATCACTATAATGAATTGTCATAGCTATTATTCATTTATAGTATCATTTTATAGAATTTTTTTTCTCCTTACATACACCTTATAAATGTTTTTAAAACATCTTCATTAGACAAATTATTTATTGCAGAGCTCAGACAGGTTTTTATTCTCTTATTTTCTAAAGGTATCGGTTTGGTAGATAGTTATGTATTGGGTTAGGAATTTAAGATACCTCCATGTATGTAATGAACATTTACTATTTACAAAATATTTATTTTTCTTTATCATGTCTTCTGTTTTTAATAGGCCTGAAATATTAATCTTTTGGATTGATATAATAGCCTTTTTGTTATATATTATATCATATTGCTTATACTCAAGTGGTAGTAAGAAAATTATTAAATACAATTTTAACTAGCTTATCAATGGGATTAACATTGCTATCTTTAAATATTAATGGTTTAAATAACCCAAGGAAAAGTACAAATGTAATACATTACTGGAATGCAAATAAGGCTCAAGTCTTTTTTCTTCAAGAATCCAATATCAAACATGTGGAAAAAACATTTGTAATCCAATTAATTATATAATTTTAGCTGAATCCTTTTTTAAAACTAAGAGGAGGGGGTGTTATGATTCTTTGAAGAAAGAAAAATTAGATTGTCCACTAAGTATTCATAAATATGAAGATCAAGATGGCCTTTTTACATTTATAGTCCTAAAATTTAGCAATAGGTTATGAACTCTAATCTCTTTTAGACAAAGTCTTGCTGAAAGTCATCCAGACATTATTCTCAATAATTATAAAGGTAATTTAATTGTAGGAGGAGATTTTAATTGTATTTTGGAAGATTTTGATACCAGTAAAAGGAGGAAACTAAAACTGACAACTACTGCAAAAACTCTTGTAAAATGGAAAAAATCTCTTAATTTAAAATGCATGTTTAACATGATAAAGCCTAATTCATTGCTGTTCTCCAATCAAGATTATAAATATGGCAGACAGACAAGGACAGATAAAACTCTAGTTTCACGGAACTTGGGTATCTAGTTTCAGTATCATTCCTTGTCCTATTTCCACTAGAATTCCTGCTTATATAACTAAACTCAAATAGTTCAAATCTTGGTTAATCTCTGAATTATTTTCTTTTTAGATCCCAGTAATATCACTGGTGTTAATATAGTCATGATCTGGGATACATTAAAAAGCTTATATATTTGGTAAAAGTATAACCTGGTATAAAAAATAAGGAATGGGATTATGAATTACAAAACATTCATTTTCAATGTTTAGTGGCCAAAACCTAACTTTCTAAAGATAACAGATCCAAAATTAAAGAAGTAGAAACATTAAATCAACAATATCATGGCATATTATCCCATAAAACAAATTTAGCTCTAGAAAGATTAAAATTATCTTCCTATACCTCTTCACCTAAATATATGCACAATTTATCAAAAACTGTTAAATTACAATCAAAAGTTAATATTTTAGAAGTTAGACATGAAGAGGGAAAATGTCATGGATATTGGAGATATCCTTGATGCATTTAGATTTTGTTATACATCCCAAAATCATAACTTTAGTCCTGATATCAATGCTTCTATATTAAATCTTATTAAACCTTAACTTTCTTTATATTAAGAAAATTTCCCCAAACTGGAAAGTTGATTTACATAAACAAATTTCATATAAAGAGATTTCAGATAAAATCAAACACTCAAAATCTAATAAAACCCCAGGTATGGATGGAACAATAATAGAAATTTTTAAACTTTTTTCTCCTTTTACTCTATCACTTTGCCAAAAAACTTTAACAGAGATTCACTATCAGGGAAACCATTCCACTTTCTTGGAAATACTCTAATGCTTCCATACTTAAAGAAAATAAAAATTTGCAATTATGTTCTTATAGACCTATCTCACTTATAAACAATGAATATACAATTTTGATGTCCATTATCACTGACAGATTAACTCATTCACTCTATGGAGCTCAGGAAGTCTGCGCTGTAACCTCCAATGGGCGGAACCTAAGCCTTTTGACAGAATCAAGGTATGTCCTCACATTTCAAACAAATATTAATCTTTGGAACCATAGGGGTTATGAAAGTATAAATGGCAAACTCTTCAGCACAAATTGTTTTTATAGTGGTAGTATTCTTTAGGTACTTCATTTTTTATTTTTATTTTACAGTTTGTTTACCAGGATAATCCACTGGGCTGATGGAGCCCATTTTCAATGGAGTCCTGGGGAGAAAAGCTCCAACAAGGTTAAACAAGTAATTAGACAAACACACCAACAAAATGTTGCAAAGTATATAAAATTTGTAGTATACAATGAAATAAGAGATGTACTAACAAAAGAAATAATAGTATAAAAAGCTTTTACAAGGCAATCAAAGGTACTATATCATATATATATATATATATATATATATATATATATAATATAAATATATATATATATATATTTACGTAGTCTACACAAGTTAACTTCTCAAGTCAGATTACAAAAGACACAAGAAACAGAGAAGAGGGAAATTAATGTTTAATAGGTAGAGTGAAGATATAGGTAAAGAAGGAAGAAGTAAGGAGCATAGATGTAGGTGGAAAATTAGGTAAGAAACTAGGTAAGGACCGAGGCACAAAAAACTTTTAAAACACACAAGTTCAAACCACTGTAGAGTCTTCACATAGGTTTAATATTCAAACACAAATGGAAATAAACTTAAAGCGCTTTTCATTTGCTAACATGCAAACTTCTTCACAAGTAACCATACAGTCAATTAACAAATCTTAAATAGGCTCTCATCAAAAAGTGCGGGAAACTACATAATTAATTATTGCAACAAACACTTCCCCTCAAAATATCAATAATATATTCATATAAAACTCCTAAATATACACAAATGCAATAAAAACATTGATTAATTAAAAATATGTGTAAAAATATATATTAAAGCATTTAAATATACATATATATATATATATATATATATATATATATATACATAAACAAACTGTATTAAGATACATTACTATATTCCTAAGTGATGCCAGACTAAATAGTAATATAATAAAATAGACTATCTAGAAAAATGATCTTTGTAAACTTCTAAGTTTAAGAATACTCATGATAGAACATGATTAATTTAACCCTGGAATATTAAACGCATTTAGTTTTAGCTGCTATATTAATTCCAACTCTTCCAATTTAAAGGAAAATGGACCACCCCTGGTGTCATGTATTATATGATCTATGACCATGAATTAAAATTGATGTTGTACATTCAAATGAATATGTTTTGCTAGGGCACTATCCATTTTATTATGACCAATGGCATAAAGATGCTCATAAATTCTTTCACCGAACCTGCGTTCCATTTTACCCACATAAAAAGTGGGACAAATTATACATCTAGCCAAATAAACAATAAACTTTGTATTACAATTGTACTTTAATTTCAATTTATAATGTTGCCCATTAACTACAAAAGAATTAGTAACATCAATGTGTTTACAGTAATTACAGTTTTCACACTTAAACGTCCCTGTTATTCTAGGCAACATAATGTGCTGTTTCTCCAAAGGGTTCTTCAAATTACTACCCCTTTTGAACACTGTCATTGGTATACCATCCAATTTCTCGAAGCAAACATGATTAGATCTAAATAGGTCCCAATTCTTCCGCACTATTTTAACAATGGAATTACTTTGAGCATTAAATGTAGTTATGAAACTGCATTGAGAATGTTGTATATTCAATGCAGACAAGTGAGTACTCACTACATTTGTTACTATTTCTGATGTCATAGGACCAGAATCTAGTGAAGTTTTAATCACTAAAATTGGTTTCAAAATTGACCTCTCTCTTTTACAAGTGACTTCCGCTATTAAAGAATCCAATAAGGATTCTGGATAGCCACGATATATAAGCATTTTTCTCAAAAATAAACAATCTTTATAAAAATCAACATCTTGGCTAGTAATACGTGAAGCCCTCACTAGCTGACCCTTAATAACCGACCTTTTTTGATGAAAAGGGTGACAGCTGGAAAAATGAAGAAAGGAATTAGAATATGTCTCTTTCCTAAAGATTTGGGCAGTAAAAGATCTCAATCTACTATTTTTAATTAGCCAAATATCTAAATAAGATATGGCTTCAATACTAAAGTTGTATGTAAACTGTAAAAAATCTGTAGTTACATTTAATCTAGCTACCAATTCTCGTGCGGTTTCTTCATCACCCTTAAATAGGACGAAGATATCGTCTAAAAATCTAGTGTAATATATCAGGCATTCTGATACATTTCTATCACCTAACACATAATTGGATTCCCAGTGAGCCATAACTAAATTGGCCACACTAGCTCCACATGGTGAGCCCATGGCTAGACCAACTTTTTGTAAATAAAACTGATTATTAAAAGTAAAATAATTGTTAGTGAGGTTAAGATCTAAAAGTTCCATCACAAAAGCTATATCTTTACTCGGAGCTCCATGTTTCATCATTATTGCAGCTACCCATTCAATACTAACCTGGTGGGGGGTACATGTGTATAGGTCCTTGACATCAACTGTTAAAAAAATTGCAGTCTTCCTTATATTCTAAGTCATTCACTTTAGCCAAAAATGACCAGGAATCTTTACATATTTGTTTTTCTAAAACCACAAATGTCTGCAACATTAAGTCAATAACCTTAGAACATGCATAAGTTGGAAAGCCCCAGCTATCCACAAGTGGCCTCATAGGCGGGTCAATTAAATCCTTATGTATTTTAGGAATTCCGAACATGGATGGATATTTTGGGAACAAAGTAATCATATAATTAAGCTCTACTTGATCTATATGACCCTCAATAAACAAATAATTTAAACATATTTTAATTACATTATAAGCCTTATTAGCTTCTGATCTAGAACTCTCCTGGTAAGTATCACTACTCAACAATCTTAACATATGGTCAATGTAATCGGCCTTGTCAAATACCACTAATCCACCCCCCCTTGTCAGGTTTACATACCCGTATATCTTGAGATTGAATGTATTTTATATAGTCACATTCAGCATTGCAACTATCTCAACAGTGCTTGGAATTTGTCCTGTGGTCGACCAAATATACTAAGGTCGAGTTCACACAACTGTTCGAAAGTTTGAAGTAACGGGTGCAATGGGGGGTTGAAAGTACTTGGAGTACAAAACGTATGAATGCCTGTTATATTTACTGAATCCATAAAAAACAATTGGAAATTCAACTTTCTAGTAAAGGTTTTTAGCTCTAATATAGTTTTAGCAATATCCAATCGATGCCAGGGTACATAAGTATAACCTTTAGCTAGGAAATTCACTATATCCAAAGAAATTTCACTAGCTGAAAAATTATAAACCTTAAAATCTTCTTCTTTATTAACAATTACTCTAGGTCCTATTTGAGGTCCTATTTGTTGTTGTTGAACTACAGGGCTCGATGATACTGTAAAAGAACCATGGCACCCTGGCCAAATGGGAGTCAATCAGCAGGTAGATGACTCGCAACAAGCAAGTGGTTTGACTGTACATCAACCGGTTCAAATTGAACACATGCCGGTCATGAATAACAGGAGTAGCCCTCGGATGGACGAGCTGGACAACTTTGTTGAACCCGTTGTGAATGGGTTGGGTCAGGCTGAAATTCGGAGAAGCGAGAGGCTGCAAAATGCCCCTCGAGTGAATTACAATTATAACAGAAGATTTTCTAACCATTATGGCAACCAACAGCAGGATTTTCGGCATGACAATTATACAGGTGCCAGGTCAAAACAACAGAGATTTGCCCAGGGGAACAGGGGCAAACAAAATTACAACAGGAATCACATGTAATGTTTATGGAAGATCCCTTTAGTGAGGTAATACCAACCTCACTAGGGGTTTCTTCCTCTTTTACAATCTGTGGTAGAGATGGGGTTCATGCCCAGGGTGGTATTGATATTAATGGTTCTTTTACAGTATCATTGAGCCCTGAAGGAGTTCAACAACAACAAATAGGACCTGGAGTAATTGTTAATAAATAAGATTTTAAGGTTTATAATTTTTCAGCTAGTGACATTTCTTTGGCTATAGTGAATTTCCTAGCTAAAGGTTATACTTATGTACCCTGGCATCGAATGGATATTGCTAAAACTATATTAGAGCTAAAAACCTAGAAAGTTGAATTTCCAATTGTTTTTCATGGATTCAGTAAATATAGCAGGCGTTCATACGTTCCGTACTCAAGTACTTTCAACCCCCCATTGCACCAGTTACTTCAAACTTTCGAACAGTTGTGTGAACTTGACCTTAGATATTTGGTCAACCACAGGACAAATTCAAAGCACTGTTGGGATAGTTACAATACTGAATGTGACTATATAAAATACATTCAATCTCAAGATATGCGGGTATGTAAACCTGACAAGGGGGGTGGATTAGTGGTATTTGTCAAGGCTGATTACATTGACCGTATGTTAAGATTGTTGAGTAGTGGTACTTACCAGGAGAGTTCTAGATCAGAAGCTAATAAGGCTTATAATGTAATTAAAATATGTTTAAATGACTTGTTTATTGAGGGTCGTATAGATAAAGTAGAGCTTAATTATATGATTACTTTGTTCCCAAAATATCCGTCCATGTTCGGAATTCCTAAAATACATAAGGATTTAATTGACCCACCTATGAGGCCACTTGTAGATAGCCGGGGGTCTCCAACTTATGCATGTTCCAAGGTTACTGACAATGTTGCAGAAATTTATGGTTTTAGAAAAACAAATATGTAAAGATTCCTGGTCATTTTTGGCTAAAGTGAATGACTTAGAATATAAGGAGGACTGCAATTTTTTAACAGGTGAGTCAAGGACCTATACACATGTACCCTCCACCAGGTTAGAATTGAATGGGTAGCTGCAATAATGATGAAACATGGAGCTCCGAGTAAAGATATAGCTTTTGTGATGGAACTTTTAGATCTTAACCTCACTAACAATTATTTTACTTTTAATAATCAGTTTTATTTACAAAAAGTTGGTCTAGCCATGGGCTCACCATGTGGAGCTAGTGTGGCCAATTTAGTTATGGCTCACTGGGAATCCAATTATGTGTTAGGTGATAGAAATGTATCAGAACGCCTGATATATTACACTAGATTTTTAGACAATATCTTCTTCCTATTTAAGGGTGATGAAGAAACAGCACGAGAATTGGTAGACAGATTAAATGTAATTACATATTTTTTACAGTTTACATACAACTTTAGTATTTAAGCCATATCTTATTTAGATATTTGGCTAATTAAAAATAGTAGGTTGAGATCTTTTACTGCCCAAATCTTTAGGAAAGAGACATATTCTAATTCCTTTCTTCATTTTTCCAGCTGTCACTCTTTTCATCAAAAAAGGTTGGTTATTAAGGGTCAGCTAGTGAGGGCTTCACGTATTACTAGCCAAGATGTTGATTTTTATAAAGAATGTTTATTTTTGAAAAAAATATTTATACATCGTGGCTATCCAGAAACCTTATTGGATTCTTTAATAGAGGAAGTCACTTGTAAAAGAGAGAGGTCAGTTTTGAAACCAATTTTAGTGATTAAAACTTCACTAGATTCTGGTCCTATGACATAAGAAATAGTAACAAATGTCTGCATTGAATGTACAACATTCTCAATGCAGTTTCATAACTGCATTTAATGCTCAGAGTAATTCCATTGTTAAAATAGTACAGAAGAATTGGGACCTATTTAGATCTAATCATGTTTGCTTCGAGAAACTGGGTGGTATACCAACGATAGTGTTCAAAAGGAGTAGTAATTTGAAAAACCTTTGGGAGAAACGGCACATTAATGTGCCTAGAATAACAGGGATGTTTAAGTGTGAAAACTATAATTACTGTAAACACATTGATGTTACTAATTCTTTTGTAGTTAATGGGCAACATTATAAATTGAAATTAAAGTACAATTATAATACAAAGTTTATTGTTTATTTGGCTAGATGTACAATTTGTCCCACTTTTTATGTGAGTAAAATGGAATGCAGGTTCCATGAAAGAATTTATGAGCATCTTTATGCCATTAGTCATAATAAAATGGATAATGCCCTAGCAAAACATATTCATTCAAATGTACAACATCAATTTAAATTCATGGTCATAGATCATATAATACATGACACCAGGGGTGGTCTGTTTTCCTTTAAATTGGAAGAGTTTGAATTAATATGGCAGCTAAAACTAAATGCGTTTAATATTCCAGTGTTAAATGAATCATGTTCCATCAAGAGTATTCTTAAACTTAGAAGTTTACAAAGATAATTTTTCTAGATAGTCTATTTTATTATATTACTATTTAGTTTGGCATCACTTAGGAATGTAGCAATGTATTTTAATACAGTTTAAGTACATATATATATATATATATATATATATATATATAAAATTGCTTTAATATATATTTTTACACATTTTTAATTAATCATTGTTTTTATTGCATTTGTGTATATTTAGGAGTTTTATATGAATATATTATTGATGTTTTGAGGGGAAGTGTTTGTTGCAGTAATTAATTAATTATGTAGTTTCCCGCACTTTTTGATGAGAGCCTATTTAAGATTTGTTAATTGACTGTGTGGTTACTTCTGAAGAAGTTTGCATGTTAGCAAACAAAAAGCGCTTTAAGTTTATTTCCATTTGTGTTTGAATATTAAACCTGTGTGAAGACTCTACAGCGGTTTGAACTTATAGGTAGAAAACTAGACAGTGGGGATCAGAGTTGTGAAAACTGAAAGAGAGAGGTAGGTAGTGTGTGGAGAAGTAGAGGAGCAGAATCAGAGTTATGACAAATTAGAGAAGAGATGTAGGATATGGTTAAGTAGAGCAGAGTCCGGAAGGGTGGGAACAAGAGCATTCCCAGAGTGATGAGAGGTGGGAATGGAGCAAGTTTTGAAGGTGGAGTGGTTATTGGTGGTACGAATTTGTGGATGAAGGGAATTGCAGAGTTGGGATAGAGAGAAGGACAAAAGGAATTTGCCTAGAGTTCAAGCAGGTTTGTGTATTTAGAGTAGGTTTAGATCGTTTGACCTGAGTAGTCTATCAGGTTGATGCAACTGGAGGGAGGAGTCAAGGGAAGGGCAGAGAAAGGGTTTAAATATAGTTTATGTGCATAAGAAAGTTGGATGAAGGAGAGATGATGGGGTATAATTCAAGCCAATTTAGTTTGCGAAAGGCATTACAGTGGTGAGTGGAGGATTTGGCAGCAGTGGCAAATGTTGAGATTTTGTTATAGCAGGAAGCTTGTTTATTCTTTAGACCGGATTGGAGATTAGTAAGGAGGGGGGCACCATTCAAGAGTGAAGGTAGGTGGTAGAAATGACATGTCTGGTTGAGGGAGTAAGGAAGCGGTTGTGACAATAGAGTAAGCCTAGTTTTTGGTGGGTTTTCTTTATATTTGTTTGGAGATGCATGTCAAGTTTAAACTGCACGTCGATAGTGACACCTAGTAGCTTTGTATGGGATATGATTTCTATAGGGGTCCTGTTTTGGCTAGTTATGGAGAAAGAGTTCTTGTCAATTTTAGTATACTTTGGGGGGGGGGTGAATATCATAATTTTGGATTTGGAAGTATTTAGTGTTAGATGATTGCTTAGCATCCAGTTCATAATTGATAGGAAGGCTTCTTGGGTTAGTTTTTGCAGTATGGGGAGAGTTTCAGCAGAGCAATTTATCGTAGTTGTCTGCATATTGGATGAACTTGGCATTAGGAATACACAGGTTCCAAGTCTTAAACTGAATTTATAAGTCACAGTAAACACATTAACTATTACATTTGTAATATTTTGTAAACAACTGACAATATTTTAGCAACCACACAAGTTATGCATACTGTCAGCATCATTTTATTTATCTAGATGAGCGCTTTCATATGAGGCTAAGGAGTTCTGCCTGCGTTACTTGGTTGTTGAGATATTTAGAAAAATGTGAAAATGATATTCTATATAAAGTAATATAAAAAAAAAAGTTAATATCTATTTACCTGCACTAGACAGAGGTCAAATATTAATGTAGTTGAGCTTGCCACTGTGTAAGCTATAAGATGAAATCTTTTGAAAACCTTGCACATAGCATGGGTTTGGAATTATTTATACAAATATGAATAAGCAATGTGTTCGACACCTAGACGTATCAGAAGGAGTTGACTGTAGATGCACCTGGAAGTGTCAATCGGATGTAATGAGTTAAAAATACCTATAGTGCAAATAATTGATCCTGATCAAACAACTTTCATTTATCAAAGACAAACTCATGATAACATTAAATGTATATTAACTTTTATACATTTTTTAAATAAAAGAAATAAAGAAACTTTGGTAATTAGTTTAGACATTGGGGAAAGCTTTTTATTCCTTAAGTTGGAATTATCGATTTTAATTTTAGTACTTTCCTGAAAGTTTTATTTCACTCTTAAAAAATACCTATAATAATAATAATATTGGTTATGTTAAGATAGATCCTTTTACTTCTGAACATATGCCAGGATTAAGGGTACAAAAAAGGGCTGTTCTGTTTACTCAGTTCTATTTGCTCTAGCCACTGAGATATTTGATAGTTTAGTTTGATCAAATCCAAACATTATGGGCAATGATATTTTTAAAAAATATGCTACTTGCAGATGACTTTTTTAACTCTTCCAAATTCAAAAACACTCACTGAAATAGAATCCACAATTAGATCATTTCAATCTATTTCTGGTCTTCATTCAATCTCAATGTAAATTTTTGATGTTAAAAAGACAAAAATCCAAACACTTAAAATCATGTTATTGGTAATTAACTCTCCTCCCTGGAATCTCTGGATATTACAATTAAGTCAACTATAGATGAAATGTGTCAATTATGATAACATCATTATCGCTATAAAGAATCTTCTCTCAAACTGGAATAATCTCATTGCTTCCTTTGTGGACAGGCTTCAGTTCATAAAGATGATTACTTTACCAAAAATGTTATATATACTTCAAAGCTCTCTCTCTTTTGTCTAGTAATAATATTAGTGAAATAAAGAAACTACTATTAAAATTTCTTTGGTTTCCTAGTAACCTAGAATGGGTCTATATTAAATCAGCAAATGCTTAAAAAAGCAAACGCTGATTTATCGACCCCATGTAAGTGAAAGCTTACAATCCCAAACACTTAGAACAGTGATTTTCGCTGTTCCACAAAAGAAAAAAAAACAACTTTAAAACCGTAAATAAAGTGGGTGGCTTCACCCCCCCCCCCTACTTAAATATACCAACTCCAAGATGGCACTACAGTGACAAAAACAGCCAAGTAATGGAGGCGGCCAAGCAATTTCTTTCCCAGGGAATATTTCAATATTTTGCCATTTCGTGCTTTCAAGTTTGATCAAGATGCATTTGAAAGAATGTGTCTTCTATCACATCATAGGAACCCACCTAGAACAGCTCTTCTTTATCACATTAGAACTTGGGATCTAGGGGGAATCAATTTTCCAGATATTGACACTTGTATCCAATTATCAGTCTTTAAAATTATATTAAATTGGGTAGATCCTAATTATAATTCTAACTGGAAAACTTTACATTCATCTCTTGTAAGACAGACATATCAGGTAATAAAAAATTAATCAATAAGATTTTTCTGGTATTATCTTTGTAATTGCATTTAATATAATATTTCCCCGCTTGCAAACTCTAATTAGTTGAGTTTTTTCTAAAGACTTTTAACATAATCCTTTCTAATTTAGACATCAAGATTTGGTAGACAGTCCAAAGTAAAAGAACTCCATCCTACGCTATCTACAAATAATCCTTGGTTGAAAGTGACAACTTTTATTAACGTCTATCAACAAAATTTTTTCTCAGATGACTAAAGAAAATGATAAATGACAGAAAGAAGAATCTCTTAATGCAGCATTTTCAATTTCATTTTTAGATCTCAGGCCTTTGTATATATTGTATATAGTTTGTTTTGTTTTTTCTTTGTAATGTTATTATTCCATTATTATTGTCTATTAAATTATTTGAACATTTATTATTTGTAAATGAGTAAAATTTCTTTGAAAAAAAAAACTATAAGGAAAGAGGAAATAATTTTGCTGAGGAATACTGTCCGTGGTCCATTATGAATCAACTCAAATTAAAATGGATAAAAAGAACAGTCCTAATGTCATATAGATCTTTACCTTGTGTGCAGTTTCAGCAAACTGCTGGGCACTATTCTTCAAGTCTTCTGTTTTCTCCTCTGCACGACTTAACCTTTCTCCACGCTCATTCAAAGCCTGGCTTGCTTTCTGTACTGCGCTGGTGACACTGTCTGCAGCAGAATGCAGAATGCTGTTACCTGCAGCAGCGAAGAGAAAATGCAGTTAGACTGTGTGCATTTCTTAAGGGGTTTATGCAATACAAACACATATTCATTGCTTCTTACAAGTTGTTGATACAGGTTAGGACTGCAATCAGAACATTTTTTTTAGCACCAACACTGACTATCTGTGGTAAACCTATGTATTCCTTCTCATGGTGAGAGTCTGGCATAACTGTTTCCATACCAAAGTGAAAGCACTACAACCTCATTCATTCCTTGGTTAGACGAACAACCCATCATCCCATTTGCTTCCTGTGGCAATGAGAGTTGAAAACCAGAAGTAGGTTGCAACACTGAATAAGGCAAGCCTCAACATCTCCCCAAATTGTAATACTCAGTAAAACAGGCCCTACCCTTTCTCCACTGTGGCTGTTGCACTCACTATAGCTGCTTCCTAAGGAGATGCATGCATCACACACACACGCTGGCCTTGTGGAGTTCAAAGTTACCCAGGCCATACTTTTGCATACCTTTCACATTTCTATTGGAGGCAGTAACACGGTGGACCAAGCCACATCCCATATGACCCCTCCCCCAGAGGATGGGAGATTTGCCATTGTCTTCTCAATCCCATTTTATCCATCTGGTTCTTCCAAGCTTTCTGAACTGCTAATCAAAAATGGGTGCGGTCAGGGCTTGAACTAGCTATGCATTAAAGACAAGAACCACCAATATAGCTTTGAATGCAAGCTTAGTGATCTGTTTAAGTGTCTGCTATGCCCAACAACTGTGCTTCATTTTCCCTATCTATATTGTCCTCCTGTATACCTTATAACTCTCCAAGCCATTTCACCAATCTAAAACTTTGGTGTTTACACCAAAAGCAAGCAGCGTAGTTTTACTTAGTGATTCTTAAATGTTTAACAAAGAACAACAAGCAATTGAATACCAGCATCATCAATACTGTCCTTGTATGACTACCCAACACAAACAAGAATGGCATTATGGTACAAGTCAGCAAGACAATAAACACAACCTCTGCACTTATTTATTTATGTTGTTAAACAGGTAGTAGGGTTGCCACAGGACCATTTTCAGCCACCTTCCAGGCCTTCAGGGAAAAACGTTACATAACAAAATTGTTCAACAGCATGCATATATAGGAAATAGAAATTAGCTAAGTATGTCACTTTACAACAGCAACATACAAGGAAAATTACAACTAACTGCCCAAAGTAATTAATATTTATATACTGTAGTAATGACTTAATTTTGCAACTTTAAGAAATATAATCAACACTGAACAGTAATAAGGATTCTATGAGAAAAATGCTACTGTGTTAAACTATAAATAATATAGATAAGCCATAGTATAAGAGAAGACAGGTGAGACAGACTTGAGAGCGAGAGGGACAGAAATGAATAGCCTAAAGAGAAAATAGTATTTCTATGTATATAACCAACTCTCAGAAACATCATTCTGGGAGATACCGCATCTCTCACGCTGAAAAAACATGAACAGAATCAATATTAAAATTCCAGTCATTGTCCTGTAACACTGCATCTCTGTTTCCCCTATCTCAGCTGTGTCCCTTAATCAACCTAACCAAGCCATTTTCATATTACTTCTGCTCTACCTACTTTCTCTTTCGTACCTAACCAGTCTCTTACAAATCCTTGGTATTTCCCTTTTCTTCATACTATACCACTCTAGCAAACTCGGCTTACTTAAATACCTCACACACACAAACATGTTTTCTTTCTTCAGTCACAATACTGGTTCTACAATATACCAACACTTACACTAGTTTGAATTTCCAACTGTTGCATCGGACAAGAATACTCAGTGTAGTATAGAATATTCAGTGTAGTATAGAATACCCAGTGTAGTATAAGGGGTAAACAGCTTCAAATATACTAATGCCTAGCTTCAGGAAGACGCACATCATACTGTATGCTTTCTAAAGCAGTGATACTAAACTCCACATGGAGAGTGGTAACTCATCCACAATGTCAGTGCTGCTTTGTGGAACATTTCATTAGCTTGACAAATACTCCAATGTTTTATACTGTTAAACATGACAAAATATATTTGTTTCCAACAGCTGTGTTTATAAGTACATAAGCATGATATATAGGAGGAAATACTCCAAATGCAGACATCAGGAATTATATTACTGCCAGACACTTCAACAGAAAGCTTGAAGCTTCGGCTCCAGACATTTCTTCATTGACAGCATAATAATAATAGTAATAATTATTATTAACAATAGGGATGTCACTGCCCCCATTACTCAGTCATCATTAGGCCGGTCATTGAGAATAATGATCCCTTTGGCATTTATCTGTCCAGACTCATGCAACAACTGAACACCCACAGAGATTCCTTGATAAAGGATACAAGGCCTAAACAGTTAAGTCCTACACGTACAGACTCAAAGCCCTGTCACTATACTTGATATCCTACAAACTGCTAACAGGTGATGTGTGTCTGGTATACAAGGCATCCTCTGACCCATTACTGATGGATTTGCTGCACATCAGTAAGTCAAATGTAATCAAAATACTGAGTCTAGGAATCAAACCTCTTCTGAACGGTTTGGATGGACAGATATATTTCACAGCTGATACTGCTAATCTGAAACAGAATAACCATCCATGTAAAACAAATCTCAGCCTATCCATATTCTAGCGCAACTTAGATCTAAGGATAGGAAACAGAAAATGTACCCCAGCACTGCCCCCCCCCATACTACTAATGCACAGAGGCAGCTCTTAATTTAGCCTATGCATGGGTCCCTTCAAATTACCTACTGTATGATCCCAGTTATTCTCATTAGGGGTAATGTATAATTATTGACCATGGGATGTGGAAGGCCAATTTCTAACCAAATGAGACAGGTTCATTCAAGCACAAAAATTGGTTAGGCTTAAAATGGCCCACAATGGCAGCTAGTCTAGTACTTAATTATGAAACTATAACTAGAAAAATCTGCAAAGGCATAGTGTGTCATATTCCTGCATGCTACTGGGAAAGAAGCTCTGACGGTATTTAAAACATTTTTTTTCCTTTCAAGAAAAGATAAAGACAGAATATCAACAGTTAGAAATGGAGGAATTATGGTCAGCCTGGAAAGAACTTGCATTTTTTTTACTGTTTGTTCTTTACAAGACCACTATGTTTCTAAAATTATAGATAGTTATGTTAATGAGGTGAAGAATCAAGTCAGACATTTTGAATTTGGTGAGCTGCTTTATTCATTAATAAGAGACCGAAGTTTGTGTCCTAAGAATGATCAAACAAGAGGCAGGCTATTGTGAGATCTATACACTACCTTACCGAAAGCCATGGATGCTCGCAAAGTTAGCAATATTACAAATGCACAGATAAAACAGTTGGCTGAGGAACTAGAAGCTTGTAAGATAAAAACGCAAATAAAATTAGAGAAAAAATGTGAAATAAAGTGAGACCGCATTATAACAGCAATAATAATTAAAAAGTCAGAAGATGGTCATTTACTTGGTATGGCTACAAATATGAAAAACATTGCCCTATATTTAATATTTTACAGAACCCATGTTAGAAAGAACCATTTTAAACAAAATTAAAAGTAAAATACAACTTGACTCAAAAGAATATGCATGTTAAACAAAAACATGGAAATTAGTCATTTTTGGCAAAACTGAGTAAAGTCTGAAAAAACATCAGAAACAGTGATACAAGCATACAAGTCAGACCCTTGGCAAGAAATGCTGATAAATTAAGAATCAATAAAAGATGTATTGAATTTAAACTAAGATCAGGAGTAGTGTGCAACATTATGTATGAAGATACTGTTAAAGCATCAGGTCTAAAAACTACAGAAAAGCAGTTGTATGCACACTGTTAACATGTCCAGGTCACAAAGTCAAATCACTGAACCAAATGTTTTTGACACAAATATAAAAAAATAAGTATACTATGAGGTTTCAAATAATAACACTTAAAGAAGCAAGTCGATCTATTATAGATTATTTGGTTTGTGTAAAACTAAGAATGGTAATATAAATTCATAGTATGAAAGCAAATCGTAATTGTGCAGTTAAACACATTCAGGAACAGTCGCACACAGTTGCAGAGACATCATAGATACTGTACACAGCCACAAAAATTACAGTCTCAGTGAGTACGCTAATTCAAAGGCATAGGAAGTTTATCAGAAGATTATCAAACACAACTAAATACTGATGTTACACCTGTGATGTATGCTACAAGAAATACACCAATAGCTTTCAGGCATAGAACTAAACAGGAGTTGAAGTGATGGAGATCTCAGATGCCATTAACAGGCAACTGCAGACATCAAAAATGTAGAATAATATGGTTATCTTTGTAAAGAAAGACACATTTATATTAGCCTGCAGGATTAGAATAAAGTGATTAAAGGAAAACAAGTAGTCTCAACAATGCCAGATGTTAAGCACTTTTCAGTATAAGATGCAAATAAGGATGTTAGCAGATAAAGAAATTAGTGGATTCTGTATATTTAATAGTCCATTAGGAAGCTACTGATTCCTTAGACTTCTGTATAATATTTCATCAGCACAAGGATTGTATTGTAAAGGGCTACTGCAATGGTAAATTAAAACTTGGAAGTTGTACTAAACATGAATAGTGATCTACTGGTATGGGATTGACAGTGCAAAAAAGAGACTGATAAAGCTGCTAAGCATGTTAAGACTATACAATTTCAAGCTAAATAGGAGAAATTGTAAAATTAATACCAACATGTCTGAAATATTAGTCATATTCTAAACAAAAAAGTCAGAGAAAATGTAAAAATGCAAAAACTAAGGATTACAGAGGTATTGTGTCAGAAGCATAAAGTCTGCAATAGAAAAGTCAGAGCAAATGTGCAAATATCAAAAAAGGGAATGAAAGACTGCAGCAGTTTCTGGGAATGATGTACTATCTTGCAGTTAGCACTTACTATGTCGGAGATAGTTATGCCTCTGAGTTGCAAGCAAATGCCATTCAAAATGGTATAAAAGATGTATAATGATAATGATATATAAAACATAAAATATATTATATATTATATTAAGGTATATAATGCCAAATAGGCAGACCATCTCAAAAAACCCCAGCTCTACTCCATCGCATATCGCCTACTCAAACATACAAAGCTATGTCAAACCCAGAGCTGTTGGACATGCTACACTTAAAGAAATACCAATCTCTCCAAACCACACACTCCAGGGACCTAAACCTTGCAACCACAATAAACAGAACATGCTGGAGGGATAGATTCCTGTCTCAGAGACTTCCCACACTCTAACAAATTACCCATTCGTGTCAAGCAAAGCTCCTCATTGGCCCTCTTTAAGAAAAACCTTGACGACTGGATGGGAAATAGAAAATTCACCCTGGGGATCACTTCTGCGGCACTGCTTGACAGGGGCACAGGAAAATAATTTTCTTGGGTGGAGAAAGCCAGGAAACCTTTTTAGCTAGGCTTATATAGGCCCCAGGGCCGATAGCCTAGTACTTACCTATGAACCTATGGTACTTACCCCCTACAGGAATTTCAGATGGGGTGGAAATAGACCACAAACTCTTGCACATTCAGGAAGTCTTAGCTCAAGTCACTCTTCAGATTTCAGACAATATAATTCATCCATAGAGGTATGATCTGAAGATGAAATACTAACTAGGCAAGGAACCACATGCATTAGATATGTTGAACATGCCACATTTACCAGAGAAGCATGGAGTGTTGTTAGAAGAAGAAATTATTTGGGTAATATTGCCATTACTAATGATAGAATAAATGTTGGAAAAAATTACATAACTGTTCTAACATTGACCTAGAACTTCAGTTACAGAAAGAAGGTAAAATGAAAGGTTAGCTTGACCAAAAAAAAAAATCATTTGCAAGCACAGAAATTCAGACACTTTTTCATGGAAGGAATATGTTTAATCAAAGACTTATTGTTCACAGCTGACAAAAACAGTTCCCAATTAACTAAGATGATAAATGCATATATGGATACACCAATCAAATGAAGTAAAAACAGCAGAAGATACACAAGCAGTGCAGGACCGAATCATACAATTCATGCCATAATAATAATCCACAGAAGAAACACTGGCACGCTCAGTGTCATCATATTCACTGACACGGAGTGAGGTGGGCACAGATTTATTTCAGAATAAAGAAGCTTTGTATTCAAGAAGATTATTACTCCAAGTTCACTGAAATAATGCACATAGGTTCATAGATGTGAACTAGGCTAATGGCCCTGGAGCCTTTACAAGCCTAGCCCATAGGATTACACTAGCATTGGCCCACACGACCTTAGTTCCCAGTGCCTCTGTCGAGTAAAGCCACTGGAGTGACCCCGGGGTGAATTTCATATTTCCCATCCACTTATCAAGATTTCTCATGAAGAGGGCCAGTGAGGTGCTCTATTTGACATGTATTGGAAGTCTATTCCATAGCATGGGTAGTCTTCTGGTTATGAACCTGTCCCTCCAGGTTGAGGTCTCTGGAGTGTGTGGTGTGGAGGGATTGTTGACAGACAAAGTCTAAGTGTGATTAGTTGAATAAAATCTGTAGTATTAAGAAAGGGGACATACCTGATGTTGTCATATCTGATAGTGCTCCATAGTAAAAAGTTAGGAATTCAAACTGCTTATGCATGAGTAATAATATACACATATTATCCATAGTCTAATGGACAAGAAGAAATAATCAAACAGGAGCCAAAACAAAAAATTCCACTCCCTTTACCCTGGAAAAAATAAACATATGCATCATTATGAAGACCTGGTTCAAGACCAGAACAAGAGAACCCCTCCCCATTATTGCAGGGTTTCAATGCCTGACAAGTTCAGGCCTGATGTAGTAGATTAAAGCAGTAAAGGCAGTGGTACAAGGCTGTCTGCAGCCAGAGATGTGGGTTTTAATTGTGTGTCTGTTGGGATCAATTTTAGGGTGAAACTGGCATTTGGTTGAGTAAGGTATTCAGGTTGTTGACGAGATATGTGGTGATATTATTAACAAGATTGTGTTGGTTGGATAAAGTGATTAATGAAGCTGGTGGTGGTACCTTTAGACAGGTGGTGGGGGGGAAGAGCTGGCTATTTGTACTTACCTGACTTGGGCAATTTATTCATTGATTTCCAAATTAATTCTGGGTTGTTTTGGTTTGCATTTTGCAGCTTAAGGAAGTAACTTTTCTTGTGTTCGGGCATTCATCTTTTTAGTTAGATTTTAAACTTGTTTGATGGTTTGGTGATGCTGCCATGTTTCGTGTTTTAACCACGCTGACCAGGCAGTCTCTCATTAATTAGTTTGTTGAGTTTTTAAGGCATTGTGGGAACTTTTACTCTCATTTCATGCACTATTTCAAGAATCTGAATTACAGTTTTCAGAATCTAAGCACCCACTTTGCCTTACCTATTATTAACTCTCTCACATATAACTCATGAAGCAATGATGTAAGTGCAGGTAATATGCACCATCTTCTACGTACACAGCACTAATGTATATGTCCATTGGAGCAGCACACCTCGCAACTGTACCACTTTTGGCAGTGCATTCTGATTTTCAGTCTTGTGTCATCTCATTTCACAAAGTACTGATTTGTCCACCCTAGACACAATTAACTGAAGCTTTTTTTTACCTGGTATGCATCATCACCATACTGGTTAACATGATTTGAGGAGTGAGTCCTTCAGATCAGGTGGGATTGGGAGGGAAAGCATATGTGAGATACAGAAAAATGTGGAGATTGCATACTTTATTTACAATGTATTAAAATTTTCAAGTGTCTTCACTCTAAAAAAATAAAACCAGCCCAGAGTAGTGTGTTTCAGCAAGATGCCTTGTTATGCCAGGCACCAGAATGTACTGTTTAGTTTTTAGCTAGCTTATTTGGAGGTAAGCCCTGAGCAGTTCAGGTAGCATCAGCAAGTGAGAATAAACAACTTCAGACCTGCAGAGAGTGAGATTAAACAGCAACAGCCTGCAGCAAGTGAGACAGGTAAAAGTAAAGAAAGGCAATGTGCCCTGCTGAACCTGGAAGTTTAACTTTTATTAGGGTTAAACAGTGAGACTGATATCTGGACTTTTTGAGCAGGAGCAAGCCAGCTTAGAGCATGATATGTAGTGATGTTGAAGAGTTGAATATTTTGGACTTTCAGAACAGGGCAGGGGTGCTTACTCATGAAATGCAAAGAAGATGAGGTTAGATTCTGGAAAGGAATGACTAGTCAGTTAGTACACCAGCTGCTATTCCTCTAATTTATGTTCTATTCTAGCAAATGGCCAAAACAGTGGATCCCATAAGATATGCCCCTGTTTGCAATCTTAAGGATGTGACAGCTGATTTTAGTGCCTGATCATTCTTCTACTTTGTAGTTATCCCATTTTTTTGCCAGTAGCAATGTCAGTCCCAACAAAGCCTTGATGTGGTCTGGGTGGTTAAGCTCCCTCACTCAGCTCGATAGAATCTCAGTTTTGCAAAGAACCTGTTCCCCTCCAAGAATTCTCTTATCAAAGAACTCAGTTCAAGTCTAAATTCCACTAATTTGTCACAATCCCGGAAGACTTGCTTCTAGTCCCCTCTCTCCTGTGGCTCGCATCGCCAACACTTACCACTGCTTCCTGGGAATGTCCGGTTATTTGTAAACATATTTATGCACTTATTTCTATGCAAACATTTGGAATTTCATTAACTCAGAGACTTTCTTTGGTGCCTCACAAACAACGCACTCCTTCTCAGTCATGCCTGTCCATCCCTGGCCAATCCAACTTTGATGCTGCTCCCACTTGGATAAGCATATAACTTCTATTAAGGTTCAATAAAACTTTTCAAGTAATCACGTTGAGTTCCCCTATCATCCTGCCTTGTAGTAAGTAACTCTTGGCTTTATGTCATTCCACACATATTGCATCACTCCTTTCCTCATCCATTCCCAGAATCTTCTGCCTGGATCATCTATTAAAGCTTGTGCCATACATAAAATTAATGGCACTATAAACAGTTTTACTGCTTGAATCCTCTGATCCATGCCACATGGTACCAACTTCCATGTGCACAGTTGGTCATAGATTTTTAAGCTGACATGTTCCCAAGATTTTTTAGGGGAGTCCTCATATCTTCTTGTTATCTGCACTCCAAGATATTTCAGTTTATAATGGACACAACTGAGTAACTTCTTAATCCAATGCACAGGTAGGTGCACAGTTAACACGGATAGCTTTGGTTTTAGCTTAATTGATTTTACAACCCAAACATTATTTTACACTCCGTTAACATATTTAACAGGTGTGCAATGCCCCTCTTTGGTCTACTGACATATAATAATGTCTTTGAGCATTGCTAGCTTCTCCTCACTGTTCATTGAGTGATTTTTTTTTTTTTTTTTTGCAGTAGGGGCTCTAGGTGCAGTGTAGCCCACAGTAGGGACAATGGGCATCCTTCCTCTTTCAGTCTTAATCCCTCAACATGCTAACAAATCACAACAGACAGTGATTTTGGAGGTTGATATAAAAGCTCCCTATAGTGACTCTTTGATTTTGCCAGTCCCCTCAAATTAAAACAAATCATCCCGTATCATCCTGAAAAGTCTCTTCAATGTAGAGCAGGATGCCCTTTTCTTATGAGCCCTATCCACTCTATTTTGCCTTCCATCAGACATGCTGACAAAGTAGCCTTAGGCAAACCCTCTTTTAATAACTTCATCATGCTCTTTTTGGTGTAAATGCATTTCCTGGAGCACAGCTACTTCTGCCCCACTTAATTACAGACTCTAGTACTTTCTTAACTTTGTTTAGGTCAGAAAGTTTCACCGTACTGTCTGTAAAACCATGGTACCAGATTCTGCTCAGATGTCACACTTCCCGTTTTCCCCATTTAATCTTCCTGGCACCAGGAGGTAATGCATGGTCTGCATGACTTTACTATGTGTATTTACTAGCACCCTAACTATCACTACAAATAATCTACATAACACACAACTCAAACTATTTACAACAAACTTCCCTCCCCTAGCATTCATCTTCCTTATACATTAATGGATTAACACTGTACCATACTGCATGTTTTTAGTCTTGTCCCAACCCTCCATTCCTAGGTAATCATAAAATCATAGCTCTTATTATTTTCTCAAACAAGTGATTAGTTTTCCTGTTCCCACCCTCATACCTCTACTTTTCAATCAAAAAATCTTGTAACAACCAAAGTCCTGTTGTGATGCAACCATTTTTTAATTCTTCACTCAGTGAACATAAAAGCTCCATAATCGAGATACACCTTGAAATTAATGTAAGCACATACTAAGAGCAGAAGCAGATATAAATGTAAATGAATGTCAGCCCTCCTTCAGGTCCCTGACATTTTACTGACGGTCAGGTGATATTTAAAGTGAGTGTCCCCACAGCTCTTCCACCAAAACAATTACTCAGCATTCTTTGTCAAGCAGACAGCCCCATTTTTCTGTTCGTAAAGATTCTGCTTCAGGCTAGAGCTGTTCCATGCTGCTATCTCACTATGAGTGCTTTGGTATAGACAGCATAAGAATCAAAAGTAAAATAGATAATAGAGAAACAACAAGCACTAATGGTACTTTACCCCCAGCTACAATGCTAGACATGCAATTAAACAAAGCAAATGTCTCCTTCCTTGCCAGATTATGTAAGAGTCTAAGTGCCCCACCAACAAAGAAGAGTGCATAAACTTTTCCTATGCAGATGCCTCATGTTGCTAAAAAGTCTTAACCTACTACTTCCTGTTTGAGACCGTCTTAAAAAAAAAAAGTGAGATCCTTCACTAAAAAAAAAATAAATAAAAAATAAAAAATCAGTTATCACATACTTCAGAATTACCTGAAGAATTTTATTTTAGGTTTTCATTAATCCTCCTCTTGAAGGTCATCCATCAGACACCACTGAAGTGTCCTGCAGACTTTCCCTTATTCTGTGTATGTAGTCTTATGGGCGGCCATCTTTACCTGTTGAACTTAACCAATATCACATTTTTCTGATCGACTAGTACATTGCTTGAAGTGATCTAAACCTATTAAAGCTGCCTGCTACTTAACAAAGGTTTTAGTACTCATGAGGATTATTATTTTGAGGGTGGCATGGTAAAACAACTTAAATTTCAAATCTAAGGATTCATAAGCCCTAAAGCAGGAGACAGAGCTGCTCCAGATGCTTACAGAAAAATCCTGGTCTACAAACATTTATTTACTTCCCACCAGTAAAACCTCCCTCTTTCTAGAACTTGCCCAGCAATTGCTGTTTTAGGGAATGCATTTGCACTTTTATGATGATGGATCTTGGAAATCGTCTGTTTAAATCCTGAAGTTGGAAGACCCTGTGTGCTCTTATCCAGTGAAATACTCTGCTGTGGGATACATGTCCACTTATGCAAAATTTTCACCATGAAATCCTTACATTCATTTCCTTCATTATCTCCAGATACATTGAAGCAAAGGCTTTTCCTTCTTTCTCTGTGCTCTATTTCTGTAATTTTCTCCCCCTCAGCACCTCATACGCTGCTCCCAATTCAGCCAGGTCCACAGTGTTTTTAGTAAGTCTTCTGGTTTTCAGGTTAAGTTTGAGTCTCTGGAATAATTGGCTAGGCTTAAAATGGCTCGCAAGGGCAGTTAGCCTAGTACTAACCTATGAATCACCTATGAATCACCTATGAATCACCTATGAATGAAAAACTTCCAACTCACAGTAAGTTGTTAGTGCATTTTCCATCTCCTCCAGTCTTTTGTCAGTTTTTCTTATATACTCTGACAGAGTCATTCATTTTCACTACTACTTTGTAGACCATATCTTCTTTCCCATGTAAAGCTGCCATCCTTTCAGTCTCACCTATGCCTTCCAGTGTTTCTAAGTCTCGTGGGTTTTGCTCATTGTGTCTGACTGCCAGCAAAATATTCTATTCTTCAAAGACTTTCCCCTTTTTTCTTTTCCTTTATCTTTGTCATTTATCCTTCCTTTTATATATTGTACTATAAGTGGAACTACCACAAAGGCGGTAGTCTACTTAACACCAAAAGTGTGATATGAGACGTTGGGAACACAGGTGGACAGTAGATTCTCCTTTGATAATAACATCGCCACAGTAGTCAGGAAATCCTTCTATGTGGCACACTTCATCACAGAAGGTTTCTCATCCAGGAAAAAAGGAGGTCATTGTTCCCCTCTACTCGTCACTCAATAGACCCATTATAGAGTACAACGCCCCTTTTGGTACGTACCTGACAAGACATCTACAACAACTAGAAAGGCTACAGAAATACCTCACAAAGAGGATTACCGGCTTCAAACAGATGTCCTACGCAGACCGTCTCAAAAAACTCCAGCTTTACTCTGTCACATACGGCCTACTCAGAGGCGATCTCTGCCCAACATACAAAGCTATGTCAAACCCAGAGCTGTTGGACATGCTCCACTTAAAGAAATCCCAGTCCCGCTCTAGGGACCTAAACCTTGTTACCACAATAAACAGGACATGCTGGAGGGATAGATTCCTGTCCCAGAGACTTCCCATACTCTGGAACAAACTACCTATCTATATCAAACAAAGCTCCTCATTAGCATTCTTCAAGAAAAATCTTGATGATTGGATGGGAGATAGGAAATTCACCCCAGGGATCTCTTCTGTGGCTTTGCTCGATAGGGGCACAGGAAAATAATTTTCTTGGGTGACGAAAGCCAGGGTACCTTTTATGCTAGTACCTACCTATGAACCTATAGGAGTTAGGCTGGTAGGAATGCATTCATTTAAAATAAACATTTATAAATTACAGGGGCTAGAGAGCAAAGTTTTGTGGCCCATTAGCTTAGCACCTTACCAGAAGTCCTGGGATTCCCTGCAATGAAGTCTCCATCGGAAATATCAGGCAGAAAACTCCCCACCTCAGAATTTCTAGTGGAAGATTTGAGGGGCAAGTGCAAATGAGAACTAGGTAATCCAACAGACAACTCCTGTGGTGGCAGTTTTTCCCATGCCGGTCCTACAGTCCTGCTGTCCCTAGCCAGCTAGCAATGACGTCTATTTGAAATGTTGTCCAAAGACATCTGATGCCACATTTCTAAACCTTTCTGTTACAGACAATTTCCACCATAGGCTGTAATCCTAACTGAAACAGTAAACCACCACAAAGGCACATGTACTGTTTGATGTTTGCAGGGAGAACATACAATGTCACACAACCCAGTGAGAATTCACAATGTCACACAACCCAGTGAGAATTCACAATCATTTATTCCTCAAATAAAAAGAAAACGGTAGGTTTTCAAAAGACTTCATCAGAACCAAAAATATTTAAATCAAATGGCTTCCTTAAATAGATGCCTATGTCACATGACTAGCCAGATATGAAGTGTCACATGACCAACCAAGATAAAGGGCCACCAGAAACAAAACATACTTATTAACTAGGTGGAAAAACAAACCAAACAGAACCATTCAAGTAGATACATTAATGATTACATAATTAAAAAATGCATTGTTAAAAAATGTATGTTGTTAAATAACTAAAAATATACATTATATAATAGAATACACAAGGATAAAAATTAAAAGCATACACAACAAAGTAATTATAAAATTGTGTGAATCAATTGTCCAAAGCCAGAAACAAAACAACCACAACATATGTTCATAAAATTAATTTAGAGCTTTGCTGCCCTTAACTTTAAAACTACGTTGATTAAGATGTGATTGTTTAAACCAGGAAAGGAAGAAGTATTCAATTGCAGTTGCTACATTGGGTCTATATCAGAAACCTGAAAAATGAATTCAGCAAATCTGTGTACATCGACACATAAAGGTCGCTGTACGAAATGAACTAACACCGTAAACGCCGAAAGGGAAAATGCCAAATGGATTTTCTCGGCCAGCGGGGTGATTGTGGGGATGAGGAAATAAATCCTTTTCCCCACTGTAGTGCGGTCTCGGAATTGGTATACTTAAGTAAGGGGGGTGTGGGGGGTGCAGGGGGGCTTGCCCCCCTGCAAAAACATCTTAAAAGTGCTTTTAGTTAGTTTTTTTGGGTTGGGTTTATCTTACCTGTATGGTGCTGTTGCTTCCAGTATCATGTTCGGCGTTCTCTCTTTTGGCGTTTACAGTGTTCGCTCATTGCAGTCATCGACCTTTATGTGTCGATGAACTCAGATTCGCCGACTTCATCTTCAGGTTAATAATATAGACCCGCCACATCAACCTCCCATCTACAGTCCCCTTCACTCATTAGGCATCACTGCTTCAAGAATACCAAAGTAAAATTTTGAGAAATCAGCACAAACCAAAGAGCGTTTATATATGGCATTGATGATGATGTTTTTCAAAATAACAGTGTTTGTAAACTGATTTAGGAAGAGGTCTTTCTGCTTTTTCTACATAGAAAGTACTGCAGCTAGAGCAGGTTGCCAGATAAATCACACCCATAGAAGAGCAACCTTTAGTAAAACAGATTCAAGCAAAACAGTAGTTGTCAAGCTCTAAATATTTTTTCTTAAGAATATAGCTACACTGGCAACAAGCGCACGTTTACAGGTCCCCTTTGCCTTTTGTGTACTGATAAGGGTATTGTGATTATGTTATAACATATCTTTCAAATTTTTACCTGTTTTATAAATAAAAGTAAGTTCATCACCCAGTATGTGGAAAATATGTTCATTACTTCTAGAAATGTTCCATTTTCTTCTAATAACATCTTTAATAAGATTTGAATCACTGTTATATTTTAACACCTTAGTAAAATTCTTGGTAATGATGAAAAGCAGATCAGGACAGAGACAAAATCCAAAAAATCTTTATAAATAAAAAGATGTCCACCTGGCTGAGGAAGATATATGTATACTTTAATAACGCAAAACAAAAAAGTATTCAGAAACTGGTAAGCGCTTTCGCGGCACTTCCGCTTAATCAGACTATCTGTTGGTCTGATGAAGCAGAAGTGCCGTGAAAGCGCTTACCTGTTTTTAAATACTTTTATTGTTTTTTGTTATAAAAGTATACATATATTCTCTCAGCCTGGTGGACATTAGTAAAATTCTTATTAGATCCTTTTACATGTTTTTGTACCTGGTGAGACTGGTTAGCATAAGTCCACGTTTCAATGCTTGTACCCACAGTCTTTCCACACTGACCTCGCTAGCAATTTTAGTGACTACAGCATTAGGGTATCCCCTGTCTTGAAACATTTTGATTAATATGTCCATCATCCTAAGAATAACTCATAAGTGGAATACATTATCACTAACCTAACATGCTGTCCTTTGATTATATTCTTTTTCAAGACATAGGGAGTGACAACTCTTATATTGTAAATACATATTTGAGAATGTAGGTTCTGTATACACCAGTTGGTGTTCTCGAAAATAGTAATAGTCATATCTAAATAGTTCACCCAGTCATTGGGGGGGGGGGTTAAGAAAGTAGTGGTCTTCCCAATATAACTTATAAAATCATCTACTGGGATTCCCGAATCAGATTTTAGGATTAGCATGTTCCAGAAAGACTCATGGGGAAATTAAAAACATACCTTTTCTCACATAATCCATTTTTGTCAGCTATCAGAATTCCAGCACCCTCACCTGGTTTCATTATCCTGACTGCGGGATCATGCTGCAAAGATACAGAATGTCCAATGGGGACTAAGTCAGAGCATTTGGGTTGGCGCAACTTGCCACAATTACACAAGTCCTTCTCACAGGCTTTTCAAAAATACCAACTATGTTTTGCATATTGGAATTAAAAGTACTTTTTTTCTGTATAGAATGGATGTGTTTTGTCAAACCATCATTACTGTCATAAAATAAAACAGCAAGATTCAATTTTCTAGTGAAAAGCCAGAACTCTAATAATAAATCAGGTACATCTGGCAGCCCGTGGGAACAAAAGTGAAACCTTTCCCAAAGAAAGAAAAATGGTCAGCAATGATGCTGAGGTAACTATAATTAGAAATACTGAACCAGTTGTGACTAAGAAGCTTACCATCATTATGTTGAGGAAATTAAAGTCACGGTCTCTAGTGGGCATTCCTGTTGTTTGTGGTACCTGTCCTCTTTTGTTCTTTCCTTATGTACTCCCCCCCCTCTTCACCTTCCTAAACCCACACAGTTGGACAGTGGATAGCAGTATGTTTGAGGGCCATGAGTAAATACCCCTGTTCGCTAGTTGTTCTGACCTGCGGGGTAAAGGGAGGAAATTCTAAAGGGTTACCATATCAATTGGAAGAATTCATACTATTCAAATGTAAGTTAATTCCATAACCACTTAGGGGTGTAGGGTAAGCACCTTCTAGCCCTAATCGGGAATTGTAGTCAGTAACTCACTGTGTCGTGTGATTTCCATCCTTGAAACTAGCATAAGAGTCATTGTTGATACAAGTAGGAAGTAACCTGTGTGCGATGCATACTTATTCTTAACTCAAACCAATTTTTTAGCTTTCTTGGACTTAATACATGCACTGAGGATCTATTTTAACAAAAACTTTATGATATTTACCCTTGTGGTAATCAACCAAGTCATTAAGAATCTTATCATTCAAACTATGTACATGTACTTAATATAATCGGTTCAAACCCATGTCAGTCAAACATTTCAGCCAGTTTGCAGTAATTGCCAGTAATGTATTTTATTTCATTACAAAATTTGAAAAGTCTCAGACTTTTCGGAACTCATTATAAGACATTCACGTAAAGTATTTCAAGTTGCAAATTACACAATTTCCTTTTGAAAATGCAGATGAAAGTGCTTGACCTACTATTTTCATTTCATTCAAGGAATAAATTATTGTGAATTCTCAGCTGGTTGTATGATGTTGTTTCCACTCCCAGCAAACACTGAAAACTAAGTGTCTTTGTGGTGATTTTAGTTTCTTTTGGACAGCACAGTCACATGCTCTAAGTTTTGGTTTTGCTAACATTCCCTCCCCAGGAAAGGCTGGCTAGAAAGATGCCACTCTTTCCCTGCCACCCAAGCTAAGTCCAGTAATCAAACTTGGAACACTGGTGTCACAGTCAAGGTTCCATCCCTCAGTGGTTCAGAACAAGCTCTGACATTACTTTTATTGCACAAATTAAATGTACCTCAGATTTTATCAGTGGAAAAAGTATCATAATGTGTCTGTTTCTGGGAAAACTGGAGTAGATTCTTCATACAAGTCTTAGACTGTGCACCCTTTTACAAAACAGAGCAATCATTGTCAAGATTCTTTTCTTCCAAGCATACTCCTCAAAGGAAGAAAATTGCATTAAAATGTTGGTACATCTATACACAAGCTTTAAAATGGGAGATGAAGACTGAATACACGGATTTTCACTGGGTTTTAATCCACAGGAAATACTGTTAGGTTTCTTAGTATATGCTTAGCAGACAATGATCATTATTTATTTGGCTACCAAGGCTGATAAATATTACCTAATACGAAAGCCAGTGGAGTGGTACCTGTACATGGGTCATTTGGATTTTAAACCTCACCGATTTGCAGGAAAAGTTTTATTGATCTTTCTTCTTCTCCGCTTATTCCATTCTCTGTGGTGATATTTTATTGCACTGCTGACATGTAATACAAATTGATTTTTGACTGGTCATACATTTCACTCAAAGAAAAATAGAAAAATGAAAAAATACAAAATAAAAAAGACTTTTGGACAATGTATACTTACAAAATGCACTAGAGTTATGAATAAGAATTGTTCCTGGCTAAAGAGAAAGGTATCACAGCTAGCAACAATCAAATTCAGTCCAATTTAGGAAAAAAGTAATAATTACAAGAAGGGGTGGTCTGCTGCAAAGTACAAACTCACACGGGGAAAAATTAAGGCATTTTTAAAATAGCTGTCAATGTAGGTGTGTTAAACTGTGCACTACAGTTTAACCAGATGTGCTGTGGAAATAGTCGGATTCAAAAAAACTCCACTCAAATTGGAGGTAGCAATAAGTTCTGAATCAAGAGGAAAACTCATTGTGCTAAAATAAGTTATTTATTTCAGTTTGTTAACCGGGAAAGTCCATTGGGCAAAGGTAGCCCATTTTCAATGAAGGCCCGAGAAGAAAAGCTCCAGACAGAAAGACAATATACAATATACAATGTATTAGTACAGCATATGAGAACAACAGTTTAACATTCAATATACAGCAATGCAAGATTTTACATATCTTGAAATATATGAGCTGAGTCAATCACTTATAAGATATTAGCAAAAACAATAAATTTATGTTAATTTAATACACTACATGTACTTAGGCAAAGGAATTTTAGAGAGATGAATTGAAGCAGTGGTAGAGATTAGAGTAGAACAGAATAGGGATAGGTATCAGGAATCAGGTAGGATGGGTACAGGAGCACTCCCAGAGGGAGTAGAGGTGAGAGTGGAGTAGGGTTTTAAAGGATGGTAGGTTAGGGGTAGTTCTAATGTAAGGGGGAAGAGAGTTCCATAATCTGGCAAGGGAGAATGATAGTAGAAGTTGCCCTGGTGCTTGTAAAGTTCTATGTCATTCTGATTTGTGGATCTAAGTGTTCTATGTGACTGGTGAAGTTTTATGGAAGAGGAGAGTGATGGACAGTTAGAAGGTTTGAAAATTAGCTTGCGTGCTGTAGTCAGTTGAATGAAATTTAGGTAGCTTGGGAGTTCCAACCAATTTAGAGCATGTAGGGAGTTGCAATGGTGAGTAGAGGATTTGGATCCTGTGGCAAACTTTGAAATTTTGTTATAACATGAGCAAAGTTTAGATTTTAGGGATGATTGGAGGTTAGAGTGTAGTGAAGCTCCATACAAAAGGGAGGGTAGGAGGTAGGTGGTAGATAGGAGATGTCTAGAAAACAAAGAAAGGTAGCACCTGTGTCAATAAAGCATACCAAGTTTTTGATGAGTCTTTTTAATATTGGTTTGTAGGTGGATATCAGATTTTAGCTGGTCATCGATAAGAACGCCCAGAAGTTTTGTATGGGGAACTATTTCAACAGTTGTCTTGTTTAGGCTAAGTATAGAGAAGGATGCTTTGTCAGCAGCAGTATGCCTAAAAGGGGTAAAGATCATTATTTTAGATTTGGAGGCATTTAGGGCTAGGTGATTGTCAAGCATCCAGGACTCAGTGGAAGAGAAGGCTTCTTGCATAAGGTTTATTAGTAAAGGAAGAGTTTTGGCTGAGCAGATGATAGTGGAGTCATCTGCGTATTGCACCAGTTTAGCATTGGGGCTCTTTTGGTGGAAATCATTGATGAAAATGTTAAATAGTAAAGGACCCAAAATAGAGCCTTGGGGTACACCTGTTGGGGTGTGAAGGAAAGAGGAAGTGCAGTAGTTCCATTTTACAGCTTGTTCCCTGGCTGAGAGATAGCTGGAGAACCATTTGATAGTCGAAGAGGAGAGATTAAGATGGGAGAGTTTAGAAAGAAGCAGCACATGACAGACAGTGTCGAAAGCTTTAGATAAGTCGAGGAGGAGCGTAGAAACTATGTTCCCAGAGTCACGAGCTGAGTTAATGATTTTGAGGAAGGAAAGAAGGGAAGTGGTGGTGCTGTGTCCTGGTATAAACCCGTGTTGGGTAGGAGTTAGGAGTTGGTTGTCCAATAGGTAGGGTAATAGTTGGAGGTGAATACATTTTTCAAGTATCTTAGAGATAGGGGATAGGATAGCAATAGGGCAAAAGTTGGAGATTGAACAGTTTGTACCTCCTTTATGGAGGGGGATGATGAAGGCTTTTTTCCAGAGGTATGGTACATAGGACTCCTGAATGGAGCGATTGATTAGGATGCTGATTGGAAGGGCTATGCCATCAGCAGCTAGTTGGAGAAATTTGGATGGAATGTCATCTGGGGCATTAGAGCAAGGTTTTAACTTTTGTAGGAGCTTTTTATAGTGTGGGCAGGAATGAATTTGAGAGTAAAAGGGGAGGACTTAGGGTTCATGGATGTTAAGTTTTTGTTATCGGTTAAGTTGGGGGGGTGTTGTTAGGGAAAGAAGAGGTGAGTTTGCCTATGGAGTCAATGAAAAAGGAGTTAAATTGGGTAGCTAGGTGGAGGTCTGGTGTGTCTGGGTCAGGGCAAGGGTTCTTTTTTTCCTGGGGATAATATTCATGAAATACTATTCTAAAATTTTCTGGGGTTGGTTTTATGATTATTTTGAAGTTTAAGGTAGTAGGATTTGCAGTCAGTGGCTATTTGTTTTTTTTTTTACTTGATTTCGCAGTTGCTTGTATTCGGCAAGACAGCTGGGAGTTTTGCATTTTTGGTAGTATTTCCAGATTTTATCTTGGTGATGCATAAGTAGTGTTGTGTCTTTAGTTAGCCAGGGGGCTGTTTTGGATCAGAGTCTTTTGGTTCTACTGGGGGCGAAGTGGTTAAGTATATCAGTGAAAATTCTATTGAAATGTGAGACTGTGGCATCTAAAGGGAGGGACTTTACAGAGTTCCAGTCTGTTTTAAGGTATTAGAGAAAATTGGGTTGAAGTTTTGCATGTTGCGGGTGGTAATGTGTCTGTCTTGAAAGAGGATGGTGGCGGGGGAGTGGCATATGTAGGCAGGGAGATGGTCACTAAGGGAGTCTGCGAGAGTACCACTATCAGAAACTCGGCTTAGGTGGGAGATTAGTATCCAGTCAAGGATGCTACCTGTGGTGTAATCTTTATTTGGTCTAGTAGGGGTTTTGATTAGCTGTGTGAATTGATACAGGTTGATTCTTTCAGAAGGGGTAGATGAGTCAGTGGAAGACTTTTATGTTGACATCGCCTAGGATTATAGTCTCACTATTTATGTTGGAAGTGAACCAGGCAAGAATATCTTCCAGTATAGGGATATTGTTATCAGGAGGAATGTACAGGAAGGCAATGCATAAAGTTTTATTGTTATTTACTTTGAGAAGGGCGAGGATTAGCTTGGCGGTGTCAAATGAGGGTATGGGCTTAGTATATGGTGTTACTGTTAAGGAGGAGGAGAAGAGTAAGGCTATTCCTCCACCTTTCTTTTGAGGTCTGTCACTTCTTATAAGTTTATAGTTAGGGGGCATAATTTGTGTATCTTTTTATGTGTGGTTTTAGCCAGGTTTCTGTGATTGAGACAATATCAGGTTTGTTATGAGAGATCCAGGCGTGAAAGGAAGGTATTTTATTACAAAGGCTCCTGGCATTAAGTGTGGCAAGGAGAAGAGATTTGTGGTGCAGGGGAGAGCTATGTGAATGTGGTTTAGAGGTGGAGTTATTAAGGTGAGTTATATGAAGGCCCTGGGTTAGGGTGTATGTTTCCAGAACAGAGGAGGAGGGTGATAAATTTTGTGTAGAGTATGGATAGGTGTCTATTTTCTAATGGGTCACAGGTGTAAATATTGGAACCTAATGAGGTGAGTTTGGTGGGTATGGGAAGTGGTTTACTAGGAGTAAGGAAGAGCTTCCTTTGAAACAGAAACGTTTCATTATGTTTGTAGAGGTGGGGGGAGGCTTGGGTTGTAAAGGGAAAGTCTTTTTTAATGTAAATCACAGTTGTATGAAAGGGAGGGGAGTGCTGAAACTGTGGGAGACTAGTAAGGTAGAGTAAGCAGAAGAGGATTAGGCTTAGAAATAAGGGTATTAGAGCATAGGCAGATTTTGTTTGCATGGTGGTAGACAGAGTATGAGTTGAGTGAGAAGGATGTGTAGGAAGAGAGATGGTTAATAAGTTTGTGAGGAGAGGATTAGAATGAAATGTATGAGGGTGTATTCACAGGGATATAGAAGGGTGGAGTGGAAGGGGGAAAGGCAGTTGTAGTAGTGAGTGGATACGGAGTAAGTGGGGGACAATATTTGGAGGGTTTGGCTACTGGCTATTCTGATGGGGTGTGTGCACTAATCACCTAGTAGGGATAAGGTACAGTCAGTTATTCAGTAATTATTGAGGCAAGCAAGTTACATAAAAGCATACACAATCCCTCAATATAAGATTAATGGAGAGCAGTAGTGGGTATAGTGGAAGTCTAGAAAAAATGCTAGAAGGAATTATTACAGCAACTAGAAAATGATCACATCACAATGTGATTCACAAGTACAGAAATAAATCACGGTCATGTTATTAGTAAAAACAGCAGCATAACGTATGGATAGGACACACACAAACCTGAAAGTAGTTTATATTGATATAAAATGAAATAGGATGCATCAGAATCTGCAATACTGGCAAAGGGGTCTTATTCTGTTTTGCATTAAAAGGGGGGGGGGGAGTGCATCTTGAAATTCCAAAAAGTGTAACCATAATCCTTGGAAAAGCAGAATTACAAGTGCCAATGCAACTAAACATATATCAAGTCTAAGAGAGTGACATGTCAGAGTTTTCCCCCTACTTAGAGATTTTAGAGGCAGCATACATAACAATCATGAGGTGTGGGGGCACAGCCCACCATGACAGGTATACTGGGGCTGTTTAAAAGGTATATCACTGAATTTCACAGTTCTTTGTTTTTATTTTGATTCACATTTTGGCAAGGAGCAAAAGACAGGGTACACTACAGTTGTGTGATGCTACTCACTATAATAATGCTCATGTAATGGTACTTGCCATAGCAACAGATATTCTAAAATCATTTCTACAAGCATATTCATAATATGACTAGAATAAAGCCAAAGTGGATGCCAGTATTCTGGCCAGATCTTGAAAGCAGACAGACACCCCTAGGGATAGCGAATTCCTTTATTTATTTATTACATTTTGTTAACCAGGATAGAGTATCACCACAACTGACAAGTTTCAGTGTCATCCCAGAAATAAGGCACACATCTGTTGCAAAAAGACATGCATACAGTAATATAATGTAGACACATGACAAGAATGGACTGATATGGAATTCAAGGTGATTGCAGTCCTATAGGCACTGTTATCCCTTGGCTCCTGCAAGGATTTCAAAAGTTCTTGCAATGGAGACAATTTCTCCTGGTCAATTTTTAGTTGAATGTCTGGAAGTAGTAGACATTTTTTTGGTGGCATTAGATGATCTTATTTTATTTATGTATTTGACCTTGTCTAGTGGGTGTCTATGACTAGGAGAAGCTTATAAATTCTCCATATGCGTGAGGCAAAACGTTGATGACCAAGTTCATTTGGAGAGTATTTAATTTTCTTCCTGTATAACAACTAAAGTACCCTATTTGTTACTAAATTATCCGGCCAAATCACATCTCCACTCTAATAAATTTGGAGAATTTGGCACAAGTAGAAACTTGTAATGGCTACTGCTATCTCCATGGTACAACCTATACCCCCACATTATTAACTCAAGCTAGATATGTTTGTCTGCAAGTATATTGTCATATTATTTATACATTTTTAATTCAGACTCCAGGGTTAGAATTTATTTAATAATTACCTGAAAATGTCCTTTATATATTTGTTAATATTGTTTCTGGTAAAACATCCTTTGTACGTACTTGAAGATTACATTTGTGGTAATGCTGTCGTAGGTCAAGTTATTTATCTGCATTTTAAGTTTCAAAGCTATATCGCTGTAATACTGTTATGTGGGTTTAGCCTTAAGTATACTATGGATACTTGGTAACTGGAATCTAGGTTACGAGACCAGTGACTAATCTTTACCAAGCTACCTGTTATCAAAAGATGGTCCAAGTTAACAATCAAAATAACACAGGTCTGTCCGTATTATTGTGTCTGCTGTATGAGTAATGAGATTATACTTTTTACATTCTAGCAGGCTAGTGTAAATGATGTATTTGTTTAAGTACTGGAGTTAAATTATATTTTGGCCTCGCATGCCAGTATAGATATATAACCTTATAAATATGTATAGCACCAGTATGAAACTGATTCTACCTGCTTCATAAACCATAATCTTGGTTCAGGTATTCATACTAAAGCTCTAAAATTGTATTTGTAATTCTATTTGCATGGGTTGTTTCACTCCTTATAAGAGTATGACAGGATTTAATATTTGTGAGAATATGTTTTTTTTTACCATTATTACTACATAAATGTCAAATATGTTAATCTGCATATTGTTGCTGGGTTTAATGTACTGAAATATTATGTTTAGAAATGTACATAGAGATTATCTCAAATTATCTCTTTTTGAGGTGGCTAGTGCGGGCATGCTACGCCCTCTAAGATATGGTTATTCTTCTTAATTAACCTTTTTAGATTATATCTATAACTTTTTCTACTGCATTTACTTTCTCAGCTCTTTATCCTTTACATTTTAGTCATATATCTGGCAGGAGCTGTGTGAAAGGTTATAAGGGTGTTTGGGAAAGTTATGCTAATCTTATTCTGCTTGTGTAGTATTTTTATTCTAAGAATTATTATAAAAATATGTAATAGGGACATTCTTTATTTAGATTTCTGACAAATGTATTTTCTTCTATCCCTTCCTAATCCTCTGTATTACACCTCTAGGCTAAGATGGTTCTTGGTTAGGTACAAGGTTAATGTAGGGAGAGTTAGCTGCTATTTGTCCTCAAGTATGCTCAAGTGCCCTTGCCTAAACTATTCAAGATACCCACAATGTAAACTATCCATTCTTCTCAATGTTCGCAGGTAAAGACAAAAATCTGGGTTATTGATTCGTGGAATGTAAAGGGGATCCAAATGGATAAAAAGAGAAAATTATTTTTTCAAATCCAAAGTGAATATAATCCTAGTTCAAGAGAGACACATGCTACCAGAGCAATGGTCACATAATAAAGGGAAAACGTGGATTAAAACAATTATTGCAACTGGTAAAAAAAAAAAGTGTTGGTGTAGCAATCATTATCAAACAATCCTTCCAGGACAATATTCTGCATTATGATGTAGACCTAGAAGGAAGATGGTGTTACATAATAGTTAGAAGCCCCCACTTCGATAAACTACTATTATTATTAAATATATATGCCCCCTGCTACACGCAACAGGAAGTTTTTATGTCCTTGTACAAGATATTAACCCGGTACCCAAATTATTTTATTATAGGGGGAGAGTGGAATTCTATTCAAGACCCCACATCAGACAGGACAAGCACCAGTAATTCATACAATATACAGGCCACAATAGCTATTTCAGAATTGAAAAATGATTTCAATCTATTTGATCCATATAACTTTCAAAATGGAAATTCATCAAAAGATAAATACACCTTTTACTCTCATTGTCACAAAGCATGGTCAAGACTGGATTTCTTCTTAATTTCCGATGTGTTTCTAAATATGGTCATTGATTTTCACACAGAACCTAAATTATTTTCTGATCATTCAAAAATCACACTTATTATTAACTATTTCATTAAAGCTAATTCTAAGAATAGGGGGATATAACTGGACTCAAAAACCTAATTTATTATTAAAAAGGATATTGCACAAGATATTAATAACCTGCTGGATGTAATCTTATCCAGAGAGGAGACTTCTCACTTACCATTTTACATACATTAGGCCTCCATTAAAGCCCAAATTAGATGCATCCTCATCAATAAACCTACTTATTATAAAAAAATGCACAGTGTTAAAGAATCCTCAATTAAAAAAAGAATCCGTAATCTGGAAACCGACTTACAAACAAATTACAATCAGGAAACTGAAAGACAATTAGATCATCTGCGAACATCTGCAAAAAGAATTATATTTACTAAACACAAACCATCTATCGTTTCAAGACAGACATCATAGCCTGAAAAAACAAGGTGAAACTATGACTGTTTCTCAAACCACGTGGTGTATACAGCCATTTGTGAATCATGCTGTTTTTATATAGGCAAAACTATTAGGCATTTAAAAAGAAGAATCTACGAACACTTGTTAGCCATCAAGAAGAAGGACTTTTGTAATGCTTTGCATAGGCACACTGTTACATATAAAGATTTCAAGAAATTTTCTTTTTTTGCATTAGATTCTGTTTCTGTTGAGGATTTCAGTGGTGACATCAGGACACTACTAGAGTGTACAGAGACACTCTGGCAGATCAGGCTGAATGCCGATAAACTGCCTGGTTTAAATGAATCAATTAATATCAAGTGTTTTTTTTTACTAAGACAAAGGATTTGAAGAGATTTTTTTACAGTATTTTAGTCATAAATCAATTGCTAACAAGTAATACTGCTTAACCAAACTTAACTGCATGCACTTTAGAGCATGAAAGAATAGTAACCAATAGTATTAATAAACCCCCTAAAACCAATAGTATTATGACTTTGGGGAAAAGCCCACTTTTAGGTTGTTTGCTTTGGTTGTCTTTACCGCATGATTATTTTAATGTCTTTTTACGGGGTGTATGTGTGTTTTACAAACTTTTCTGATGAAGTTCTTGTTGAAACATTAAAGAGAACGAAAGCACTAAGAAAAAGTGTTTGTGGGTTCTTTTTCAGCCATAGTTTTGCCTTGTTTTTTTTTTAGTTTTCCAGTTGTTCAAAAATCATAGCCTTTTACTCAGAATGGTCTCAAATGCCTCTAAGGTCTTGACGAGAATGATAAATCAAAGGAAATCATCCTCTAGAATAATAGAAATCGCATTAAAGAAGAAAACATATTATGCTAGTCAAGATACAGTCCAGTTATTTGCTAACCTATATTCCCCAATCCTATCGTGATCAAACACCCTCACAGTCAGAACAAGAGATAGACCACTTTCTAAGTCAACTTAATTTTCCAAAAACTAATCAAAGCCAACAAGAATCCCTCTCATCTCCTATTACTCAGCAAGAAAAAATAACAGCTATGCATCACTTTAAACTGAACAAAGCTCCAGGCCCAGATGAGTTCACTGCAGAACTTTAGCAGACATTTAATCAGAAAATTTCAATTTTTTTACTTGATTTATTTAACTATATATAGACAATAATATTACAGATAGACACCTTAACACTTCAAAAATAATTTTTATCCTCAAAGAACACACTGACCCTAAAAACCACTGGGATTACACACCTATTTCCCTAATTAACCTGGAAATGACATGCTTTGCGTCAATAATGGCTAACAGTCTAAAACCTATTATCTCTAGTATTATATCACCCAGTCAATCAGGATTTATACAATATAGGCAGACCTGTGATAACACGTTCACACTTGACACAGTGATTAATCTTTCTAACCAAAGTCAAAAGCTATTACTTGCCCTTGCAATCGACGCTGCCGAGGCTTTTGACAGACTAAACTAAAGATTTCTTCTTTTGGTATTACCCCACTTTGGTATACCTACTAGCTTCATCTAATCTAGTAATACATTGTATACCAATGCTTTTACATCATTATATATCAATAAAATCACCTCTCCCCAGATCCCTAATAAGAATGGAACAAGACAAGGATGGATGTCCATTATCCCCTTATCTATTTAATCTATATGTTGAGTCTTTGTTTTTACTTATTACACAGAAAACTTTTTATCACATACCAGTTTTATACAATACCAATATAGCATTTTCAGCATTTGCTGAAGACATAAATGTATATTTTACACTTCCTAATTCTGACTTGCGGAAAATTGTGAACTCCATAGATATCTTTTCTGAACACTCGCATTATAAATTAAACCCAGAGAAATCTGTAATCTTCCCAATTAATTCATTCTACCAACTTTTTGCCTATCCCCTCCCAATGGGAATTAAGTCATTCTTTAAAATATTTATGAATATCTTTTCAACAAGACTCAAAACTATCTTACCAAAACAACATTACCAAACGTTGGCTAGCAATACAACAGGACCATCTTAGATGGAATAAAATTTAACTTTCATTTCTTTCAAGAGTGGCTATTGCTAAGATGAATATATTGCCAATACTTTTATATGTATTTAATGCCTCAAATATAATAGTACACAATACATTTTTCAAGATACTTTATTCCTCTCTGTCCAATTTTTATGTCTACTGAATTGAACAGAATTGCTTATAAAAACTGGTATATCCTAAAAACCAAGGAGGGCTGAACCTCTCAGACTTCAAATTATATTATGACATTATTAACTCTAGCAGACTTATAGCTATTTCTGATTATAACCCAAAATGAAGACTTGGACACTGGGCTGGATAGAACTTTTTTATTATTATGTTAAAAGTCTCATCTTCAATCCTCCTTTCCTTAACAAGGAGAGCCTAAAAAGCATGAAGTTACATATATCCTTAAAGAATAAGATAACTTATCTTCAAAAACCTCATTGATATTTTAAATTTATCTAATGCATTTAGCATTCTGAAACCATTACACCTTAACCAAAACCTCAAGTTCAACAATAAAATATTTAATCTTAACAATTTCCCTCTACTAAAACAGAAATGTCTGTTAGATCTTTATCACTTTAAAACATTCTTTAACAGAAATGAGACTAGCACTTAGCCTTCCTAAAAACTATTCCATTATTGTGAGAAAAATCAAAAATGGACTGCCAAAATTTTGGAAATCCCTACTATCAATGAAAATGACAAACACATGCAAAATTCTTTGGAACCTTTTCTCAATGAAGAAGAAAATGATTTCAGATATGTATAAACTTATTATGTCAATTAGACACCAAAATGAAGTTCTCATATCCAGCTACTGGACCGAATTAGACCCACTGATCATAAAACCAAAAAATGCAATTTATCATGCCCCTTTAAAAAACTTAATTATACACAGCTAATAATCTTAAATAACTCTTAACTTACCCCAATTGTCTTATAAGTTTAGCCACAAAACCTCCATATTCTGTCCTTACTGTGATTCTCAAAAGGCGGATCTGTTGCATATTTTTTTGAGCTGCAAATACTACTTCACACATTGGTGCTCACTAAAAGTCAAACTACAAAAAAAAATGGGCTATGAGAAAATCACCTTTCCTGGAGATTTGCTAAACTAGATATACCTCCTCCAGGTTCGACGAAGCTACAAATACGTATACTAGTTACTCTTTTTACCCTAATTAAATTTTATATTGCGCTTAACTGGAAAGATAGATCTCAACTCTCTTGGAAAGGATATGAACAAATGGCAGTGAGTACATAACCCATAAATACCTAATGCATAGTCAAAAATTATATCCACAATTTCTAAATTACTGGAGTTTATTATTTGATCACCTATTACACTAAAGATAGTACTTATTTTATATCCCTTAGAGCTGGGGTTCAGCTTTTCTCTTTAATTATATTACTGCTTATTTACACATTTCTCAGTTTTTTATCTGTGAGGGCCTCTAGCATTTATAAATTAATATTGAATGATTAATACATACATGATCAAATGTTTAGTTTACATATTTGGCAAATGGTACCTTTGTATATAGTTTAATTACTGTTGCCATGTTTACTGATGACATATGTCTTTATTGTTGTTATACATATTTTAATTATAAAATTCAATAAAGATTTTTGAAAAACAAAAGAATGGACTGAGATACAAATATTTACAAAACCCATCAGTGAGAATAGGTACTACACAATATGTAAAACAGTGTGCGAACTACATTACCAACAGGTGCTCAAACAATTCTTAGTACTAAAGATAAAAATGAAAAGGAGGAGCAGGAGGTGGAAGCAAAGCAAGTGAAGGCAGAAGTGAAGGTGGAGATGATCAGGTAACATGACCTGTTTTACGGCAATTACACTGTGCTTGTTTTTGAAAAAAAGTGCTTTTAGCTGTTTCCCTAATTTTCAGTAGGAGGTAGTGACTTTCAGGCATAATCAGAGAGATTCTCAATGATTAGAGCCCAAACTGGAGAAGCAGTTGTCAGTACCAGGGAGCGAGATCTGGGGATCTGAAGGAGGGGTTCACAGAAGTTGTAACTCCTCAGCTTATAGAGAGTATTTTGTCTTAAGAGCTTCGAGGTTAAATGCATAAGTAGGAAGCTCAGTTGCAATGGAGACCGCAACCTTCATCCTGTTTCTTAGGTGCTCACACCTATGCAGGGAAACATGTTACCAATAAACCTTTCTGCATACCATACAAAAGGATCTAAAGTTCACCCTATTCAAAATAGTAAAGAAATAAATTTACAGGGTAAAAGCACCCTGTACTGTAGCTACCTTACCTTCCTCAGACACACTCACACAGACTAGGCAAAAACTAACTATACACAACTAAAAAGGCAGCCCTAAATCATGCAGAATACCATGGTCCTTATTTAGTGATGATCATTGCTTTCAACTATCTAGGGTTACAGGAAAGTGCCTTCATAGTACAGTTCTTTGTTCATCATAACAATCAGTGGAGGACATTCAAACAAAGACAACGAGGGCACCAAGCAGTGCAGTCTATGATGAAAGACCTGTGTGTATGACTTACAACACAAGTTAAATATAAATCAGCAGTGGTTAATCAAACACCAAGTATCTACCATCTTGTGTTCACAGAAGGTAGTAATCCATGTCCAAGTGGTAGCCTCATAAATACTCTGAACTGAGACACTTCTGAAGAGGGCAACAGTAACATCAGCTGGACAAGTTCATTCGGCTTTGGCCTTGATGCTGTACTTGTATCAGTGATGCAGTTTATTAAACAACCCTAAGTAGGGTGCCTGGCTGCCTGCTATGAAGGAAGCAAAAAAAAAAAAAATCACATCTGTTTAACTGTTGATATAAAATCTCAGTTGCCTGTGAACATCCTTGGCGTGCAAAATTCTCTCTCTTCTATTTTCAAGCTTTAGAAATAAGACTGGCAATTGGATGGACTGATTAAGCAACAATTCATAATCTACCTTAGGCATAAGAGAAAGGTTAGTTTTCAATTATACCATGTTCTTGTGAAACAACGTGTAATGTTTGTGGCAAATCAGTGCTTATAGCCTCCAGATACTTCTGTTTAAGGTGACTGCTGCTAGGACTGCAGTATTTCAAGATATGTGTTTGAGGTCAGTCTCAGAGTTGTGGCCTTTCACAAGAGCTACTGGATAGCCTATGATGGAAGATCTTTTTTGGGAACTGAGTAGCAGCAGCACTACATGTAATAAGAGGCTGTATGGGGTGCAGGCAGAGATAGGTTTATACTAGGCTATCTGCCCTAGGGCATTTATAAGCCTAGCCGAAAATGTGTTTGGCTCTCTCCACCCTTATAATTTAACTTCTAGAGCCTCTGTCCAGTAACGCCACTGGAGTGATCCCAGGTGCAAACTTACGGTTTCCCATCCACTCATCAAGATTTCTCTTGAAGAGGGGCAGCGAGGGGCTTTGTCTTACCTGAATTGGGATTCTATTCCAGAGTGTGGGAAGCCTTTGGGATATGAATCTATCCCTCCAGCATGTCCTATTTATTGCTGTGCTGAGGTTTAAGTCCGAGGAGCGTGTGGCTCTAATGGATTTGTTTTTTTAAAGTGGAGTATGTCCATTAATTCTGGGTTGGACATGGCCTTGTAAGTCAGGCAGAGGTTGCCTCTGAGCAGGCGCTAAGCAACTGAGTAGAGCTGTAGTTTCTTTAGCCTAGTTGCATAGGGCAACTGTTTTGAGGCCCATGATCCTTTTGGTAAGGAACTTTTGGGGTCTCTCCAGCTGCTTCAGGTGCCGGGTAAGGTACATCCTAAATGGGGCATTGTACTCAATTATGGGTCTGATGAGTGATGAGTACAGGGGCACAATGACCTCTCTAGATATAGAGGAGAACCCTTTAGTTATAAGATGGGCAATATAGAAGGATTTTCTGACTATTTTGGCAATGTGATTGTCAAAGGAGAGGTTACTATCAACCTGGGTCCCCAGATCCCTAATTTCTTCTTCTGTACTTAGTGGGTTACCTCCTATGTGGTAATTAGTGGGCACCTTGTTTTCCCAAAGGGGATGACTATGCATTTTTTGGCATTAAGTTTGAGGCCATGGCTTTGACACCAGGCATCTGTCTCTGTAAGACCCTTTTGGAGGATGCTTGTGTCGGCCGGGGAGTCTATTATGGCTCCCAGTTTGAATCATCGGTGAACTTGGTAAGCCACAGTCCCTTTGTGCTGGCCTGAACATTAGAAATGTATAAACTGAACAAGAGGGGCCCCAGGACTGAGCCATGTGGGACTCCACTTGTAACAGGTTTAGAGTCGGACATGGCACTTCCAACCCTGACCATGTGCATTCTATCTGTAAGCCAGTTTGCAACCCATCTTGTGACATATTGGTTGATGTTTAAGCTGGTTAGTTTGTTTATGATTCCAGAGTGAGGTATTGTGTCGAAAGCCTTAGCGAGGTCCAGATAGGCAGTGTGGACTGCCTTCCCCTCATCTACGGCTTTGGTGACAGTTTCAAAAAAGTCAACCAGGTTTATAAGGCAGGATCTGCCTTTAACAAAACCGAACTGGGTAGGGTCCAGTGTCTGGAGGTTCCCAATATCTTTGTTTATGAGATCCATAATGATATGCTCCATAGTCTTGCAAATTAGGCTAGTCAGACTTATGGTGCGATAGTTCCCAGGATCCGTTGTGGGGCCACCCTTGTGGAGAGGGATCATTGATGCAGTACGCCATTCCTTGGGTACATAACCTGTTTTAAGGCTGAGTTGGAATAGTGAATTTAAGTGGGGGTTTAGTTCTTCCTGAAGCTCGTGCAGGACGCAGCCCAGTATTCTGTCCGGTCCCATAGACGCTGTGTTTTTAGCTTTGGAGAGGGCTGCTTTTACCTGTGCATCTGAGATATCTGGGGGACTACATTCATCCGGGATAGACACAGGCCCTTTTGGGGGGGAAGGGGGTGTAAAGTTTGCACTGAACCCGTCAGTCAGAATGTTGGCAATGTCAGTCGGTTCCGTGTATTTTGTGCCGTTTTGTACTAGCTATGAGCAGATCTGGGTGTTTCCTCCCAGGTTCCTGACGTAACTGAAGAATGTCTTGTGATTATCTTTGGAGTCTTTGGCAATTTTTCTTTCGAAGTTTGCCTTTGAGGCTTTTATGGTGGAGTGAAGTTTCTTGCTAATACTGATCAGGGATGCCTTCCCTTTTAGGGTTTTGGCCCTGTCATGTAATAGTCTCCTCCTTTTGTTGTATAGCTTTTTTATGGTTGGAGTCCACCAGACTGGTCTCCTATTTTTGGAGTGAGCCTTGGTTTTACTTGGGATGGCATGATCCATGCATTCCTGTAGGTGCATATAGAGTGCATTCGTATAGGATTCTGTGGTTTGGGTAACATTTTACAAATTCTCAGGGGCTTTGAAGCTTCCTACTTCTGCCTTGAGGAGAGTGAAGTTTGTTTTTGAGAGGTTTTTCACTGTGGTTTCCTTGGCTGGGGGTGGGGTGGGGTTGGGATGTGGATGTCCATTTTGATCAGTTTGTGGTCCGATCTCACCAATGAGGGATTTACCTCCAGTGTGGAACATTGATTCCTTATGTTTGTAATGACTAGGTCTAATGTACTTTCCCCTCTTGTAGGAACAGTGACTAGTTGTTCCATGGCATTTGAGTTGATGAATTCTAGAAACCGTTGGGCAAATGAGTTTGGACTCGAGTAGTTTACCCAGTCGATGTTTGGGTAGTTGAAGGCCCTCAATATTATGGTGTTTGGTAGGATCTTCATATTCTCTAGTGTTCTCAGGAAGGCTGCGTGTGGGTCCTGAGACAGAGAGGGTGATCTATAGCAGGTTATGACTTGGAAGGCAGTTTTGCCCACTGTTAGTTGCACATGAATTGTTTCCGATGTTTCATGCAATGCCACTAATCTGGAGATGTGGGTGTCCTTGATGAAGATGGATACACCCCCTCCCTTGGTGCTTTTGTCTGAGTTTTGTGGCTGAAAAGTATGATATGAGTTGAATCCTGGTAATGCTGGGGTACTATAAGGAGACTTGAACCAGGTTTCTGTCACTGCACAGATCTGATTTGCTCCATACTGAGGAGTGCCTCGAGTGCGTGCGTCTTTAGGTTTAACTTCTGGTGTTGAGTAGCATTACCCTTAGTTTTTTATTCTTTGTATTGTCTAAGGAGGTGGGTTTGTCTTTTACGCCTTGCCTAAAAAAGGCACTATGGGGGTGGCAAGAGCCTTGGCCAGTATTCGAAAGCCCAGGGGTGACAGGTGCAAGCCTTCCCTGGCGAAGCAATGTGGCTTGTCTAGCATGTCGTCCCAGGCTGACAGACACTGGATACCCTTTAAATTACACCAGTAGCTTAGCCAATTGAAGTCAATCATTTTGTCTCCATACTGTGGCATCATTCTAGGTGAGGGCAGGATGCTACTCAGGGTCAGGGTCATACCAACCTAGGCTACATGATCAGAGAGCTTCTCTATGTCTCTTTTCATGTAGTCCAGGGAGGTACGTCTCAAGTCGTTCACACCAGCATGGACAATGACAGAGTCGTATTTGTACTTGCTGTGTAGTGACCTGAGTGCTTGAGTTATGTGGCGGATCCTGGCACCCGACAGGCAACGTACAGTGACCTTCTCTTTGTTCAGTCTGGTGAGTGGGACATCAGTGTGCCTGACGATAGAGTCACCTATTACTAGTGTATTAGGGGTGACGTTTGGCCTTCAGGGCTGTGACTGTGTGGCACACTGTCTATGTGTGGTATGTGTATGGTTAATGTTGGGTAGTGAGTTGTTGTGTGTCTGCTTAGGAGGTCTCTATTGTTTTGGCAAGTTTTTATTTTGAGCCTCCAAGTATGTCTTTGTGGGTTTATGTGTCATGTTTTCAGGTGTGATTTGTCTATGTGTGACTGGTTTTGAGGTGCATGTGTTTACCTTCTCCTCCTGACTGGCAGCACCAGTCTTGGGTTGAGACAGCTTAGCCTCCAGTTTGGCTGTATAGTTGCATCTCTCACATACATTAGAGGTTGATGGTAGGAGGAGGGGGTTGTCTGTATACATGAGGCAACTGTAGCACTGCCTCAGGATTCCCAGGTTCACCAGCTGGACTGGAGAGTATGACTGAAACTGCGCTATGGACATGCCTGGAGAGTTTTAAATATTTGTTTGTGGGAAAATCTGGAGCCAATTACTACTGTTTTGTACGAGGGGGTAAGTGCTTATAGGTTTACCCTAATAGTACAGGAGTACAGTAGGCCACGTCTTGCTGAAATAAATCTGGGAAGGTAATGTAAGACTTGTGAAAGAGGAAGAAGACAGGTTTAATACCATTTTTCTAATATTGTACTGAGAACCTGGTCTATTTAGAGAAGTAAGGTTTACTAGCACAGTAGGATTTCTTGCCTCACTGTCTATGGATTTGTGCTCTTAGAATAAATGCCTGTGTTTTATCAGCCTTGCATCTTCCAGAAAGCAAGTCTGAGGCATTTGAGGTCTGAGTTCATCAGTCTGCATCCTTGTAAATGAACATCTTGCTCTGGACAGAAGGGGTCTTTGGCATCTCTATTTCCACTTGAGGCAGCTCTCCAAACAGGAACTGTGTTGGACAGCTTGGTGCGATTAAGATAAGTCCTGATCTTTATTTTCTTGCCTTTAAAAGTATATTTAGGATTATGGGAAGTGAAAGGAAAGTACAGATTAAATAAATAAACTAAAACTGACAGCAAAATTACCAATGCATCAGGAGTTGAAATAAATAAGTTTATTAGTAATGTTAAGTGCTTTCATCTTAAACATTAAAGACTTCCTCAGAACACCAGCAAAATAACAATGGTTTCCTACTATAACATTAAATCAAAAAGACATGTAAGCTCATGTATCCAATCACCTCACAAAATGCTTGAATGTTTTTTCCCCGACAAATTCTTTCTTAAAGACGTATAAAATACCAAAACTATATACAAAAAAAAAAATCAAATAGTGAATTGTAAAAATTTTTAGAATAAATACGAAAAGTGTTAAAAATATGCAAATACATATTCTTAAGGTCACAGCTTAGATGCTCATATTTCTAAAACACTAACAATTGAAATGTTATTTAAACTGGGGGTAGGGTGGGGCATCCAGTCTGAATTGCCAGTAAAGCTCTCTGTACTTTATATTGGTTGTCCACCCCTGGTGTTAATAAGTATTTGTTCTAATACAAAAAAATTAAAAAAAACTACTATAGGTAGAGTCCCTAGTATGCCTAAATAAAACATTAGATTAAATCTTACTTTCAGTATCATATGAATGTTCACATATTCGTTTTAATGATTGTTCGGTATTTCCTACATAATATCCGCAAGCAGCTTTGACAAGATGCCAAATAAACCACCTCTTTGTTGTTACAATTATAGTGGTCCTTAGACTTTTAACAAACTGGTTTATCTGGAATAAACACTCTCAGGGAAAACATGTTAATATGTTCCAGTGTTTAGTAGTAATTTACTCAATATACCTGGCATTATTACTGGAAAAAAAAAACACAAATGCAGTGCTGAATAAATCCATACTGTTGTTCTCATGTTCCACAAGGGAACACCCTTCACCTAAAATGGCCTTTAATCTTGTTCCCCAGTCCTTAGTAATCTCATGCATAAGACCCATAACTAAATTACTGGGGTAGCCCCTCTCAAAAACATTTTACCTAATATCTTCCAAACACTGTTGATAATTAGACGTCATTCAGGTTGCTCTTATCTTCTGGCCTCTAGTACTTTTCTTTTGATGGAATGGACATTCACTAGAGTAATTTAATTGAATTAAAAAATGTTGTGTTATGGTAAATACCTGACTGAAAAACACATGCATCTTTGTTCTTATATAACTTAACATCCAAATAATTAACAGAATCCTTAGAGACAGTATGTGTAAATTTAAAAAATTCAGTTGTTTTGAATATAGTTAATGAAATCCATTAAGTTATCCATTAAATTATTCCACAAAATACATATATCAAGGTAACATGCACATATTTCACTTATATAAAACAATATTAGCATAAATTGGGACACAAACTGCCCCCATAGCAACCCCATTGAATTGCTTGTAAAAACTCTTCAATAAAATAACAAAAATTGTTGTTTAAACCATGTCCATGAATTCTTGAAGCAAGGCCACTTCCTTGTTGGTTAAAAACTTGCAATCCAAAATGGCTCTGCCAAAGCATTCTAGCCCAAGTGAACGAGAAATACTACAAAAAAAGGATCAACAATGTCAATTGTTACAAAAATCAAATCATCACGATACAAATCTAGACTTACTTTCCTAAGGAAATCTCATGAATTCTTCAGAATATAATTATATTTAAATAAAAAAAGTTTTAATTTATATCAATATAAACAGCCAAAGGATGTTTTTTACAGCTACTATTGGTCTTCGGTGCTGGTCTTCAATACACTTATGAACTTTAGGAATGCCAAAGAATGTTGGAATCTGAGGATATCTAACTAATAATTGCTGGTCAAATACCCCGTGCAACACATGGTCTTGGGAGTAAAAAATCAGTTTTAGCATAAGCAATATTAATTTCATTTTAGAAGCTACCATGTATTTTTCATCATCACTCAAAACTTTCTGCATATGTGAATCATAGTCTATTGTATCCATAATGACAAATCACCACCCTTGCCAGGCTTCATAATACTTAAGGCTTTGTTTCCAGAAAGATTGTACAATAATGTCCTTTCACTTTCATCCACATTATTAATGAAAATATCTACTTTTAAACAATGTCCTAAGGTCTTTTTGTAACAGTTCTTCAAAAACCTGTAGTGCAGGATGGAAAGGGGAGTTGAATACACCCTTTTTTCCATAAATAAACCAGAAGTCATTTATGCCTGAGAACCTTTAAATATTATACCAAGATTTAATTTTCTCAAAAACAATTTAAAGTCAATCAAAGACTTCAGCAATGTCTGAATATCTAGAATACACAAACCAACACCCCTTCATAAATAAACTGATCATGCCATGAGATCACATTTTTTTATTTAATGTTGAGTAGGACAGCACTGTTTTACTGGTGTTCTTTAAGATGAAAGTGATTAACATTATTAATTAACTTATTTATTTATTTATATATTGACATTTGTTTACTGGGAAAGTCCACTGGGCCAGGCTATCCCATTTTCAGTGGAGGCCCGGGGAGAAAAGCTCCAGGAAACATACATAAAATACAAAATTTAAAACATATTTTTACATAAGAAGTGTCTTAACAATAGTATATAAATTTAAAGAAGATAGAAAAACTTACAGGAAAACAGAAGAGAAAAATTACATATTATAAAGTATGATTCAATAAAGATATTTAGTACATCATACAAAGCATAATACAGTGATATTTGGCAACAGAGAATAAGCTGTTATACTCAAAAGTAGAGGAGTGTATCCATTGGATCTTTATTTGATAAAGTATTGGGAGCATGGAAGTAAGGTTAGTGTGAAGGCATAGGGGTAAGGCTAAAGAAATCTAGCAACATGCAAAGCATAATTCAGTGGTGTTTGGCAACAGAGTGAGAAACAAGCTGTTATAGACAGGGGAGAAAGGAGTATATCAATTGAGTCTTTATGTGATCAAGAAGTGGAAACGTGAGTAAAGGTTAGTGTGAAGGTATACGGTTATGGCTTTATGATGGCATAAGAGTAAGGAAATGAGACGAGGGGCAGTCAGAGAAGTAGGTGTGTGGCTATAGTAAAAGTTAGTGGTCAGTCATACAACACAGGAAAAGGAAGTTTGGGAAATGAGGGGCAGTCAGAGAAGTAGGTGTGTGGGATATAGTAAAAGTTAGTGGTCAGTCATACAACACAGGAGAAGGAAGTTTGGGAAAGTAGAGGGGCAGTCAGAGAAGTAGGTGTGTGGGATATAGTAAAAGTTAGTGGTCAGCCATACAACACAGGAGAAGGAAGTTTGGGAGATGAAGGGCAGTCAGAGAAGTACGTGTGTGGGATATAGTAAAAGATAGTGGTCACTCATACAACACAGGAGAAGGAAGTTTGGGAAAGTAGAGGGGCAGTGGGAGAAACAATGAGAGAAAGGTGAGGAAAAGAGGATGAATGTAGTTAGAGGAGAGGGAGATTGGAGACTAGTAAAAGAAGGGAGGAGGAGGAGGAAGGAATAGGAAATGAGCAGATAGAGTGCAGGGTGAAGCATTCATTTGGTAGTGTAGGAGTAAGAATGGAAAATAAGAGTAAATTAGCTGGATAGGCAGGGTTTAGGTAATGGCTGAGGAGGGAATTGAGCAGTTACAAATCAACATGGAAGGGAAGTGATTGTGCAGTGCACTTTTGAAGTTGGAAGGTGTTGGTAGAAGGCATATAGATGCTGAAAGATTGTTCCAAACTTTGAAGACAGTCTAAGAGTATAACACTTTTTTCATGTCTTGATGCATTGGTACTTCTGCCCACAGTTTTAGCTCATTTAGCTTTGGTTTCTGCATGCTGGACCAATTTGTGTTAAGGCACAAAGGAAACATTTATTCCAACTAACTGATATGTTTGAAGGTAGCACAGCCTTGTAATGTGTTCTGGTGAGTCACATGGGATGGAAAATGTGGGCCCTTGGGCAGCTGAAAAAAGGCATCCCTGAGCAGAATTCACTTATGGGATGGAGGGGGGTTAAAAGCTAACAGCTCAGTGAATGTGTCCGGGCGTTTGGATTGGAGCACTGCCTTGTGCTGCACGTTCAATCTTTCCGGTAATCCCCAAATCATCACGGGTAGTCGTCACATGAATAGGAGAACATATACCTTGATTGTTGATGTATACCATCACTGTAACATTGTATGTCACTAGTTTCCAGATTTACATCTCAGTAGATAAACAACAAAACATTGTGAATGGGCAGCAATTCCTCCAACGCTTATGTAACAACCAAACCTTAATTCCCAACTGCTGACAGCGTGTCTCCTTTCACTTCATACACCATCTCATTCATCTATCCCATTCATCTGGCATGATGCCTGGAGATTAAATGTCAGTCCAGGATTTGGAAATCTAATGTGTGTACTGCACTCAAAGGAAGGCTTGTATGCTTTTCTTCTAGAGTATCACTGCATTCTCATCATATGTCCTCACACTTGGGATCAGGACAGAGAATGACATGTAACTTATACCTTTGAAAAAAGTCTGTGCTTTGAAGTAGCACTGCTTTGAGATATGAATTAAAAGGTTCCTCTTGAGAAGAATTCCATCCCCCAGAAAGTGATCACCTTTTTCATGTTGACTGCTCTTAGGAATATAAATGGCTAAGATCAAACTAGGCTTATTGGCATTGAGAGAGATAGATCCCGATGTTCCTAACGTGTTGCATTACTATGGCCGTACCCTGCTAGACCTCTGATACTGAAGTACCCTGGATAAGCCTGTTATCCAGGCAAGTGTAAAAGCAGATGCTCTTCAATAATAATTGTGCAAAGGCATTTGGTAAATACACCTTGGGCACAGTAGAAATGCCGAACCGTAAATAGATGGTGGGACCCCCACCTGAACCTAAGAAAAAAGTAGCAGGAGCTGACAACATGCCTTGTAAAACAGCTGTGGCAAAACCAGCTCTAGTCTTTCTCTTCCTATAGGACCTGCTGATATGATGAGCTGGCCTTCTGCTGTGAGATTGAAGAGATGAAAACTTCTCTGAGAACAGAGACCTAATCAGAGAATTAAAGAATATGGAAGCTTCTTGTGAACTCCTTAGCTTTGAGTACCAGTGTTAAGGGTACCAGTCTAGGCCAATCTGGAGCTATCAAGTACCATCTTGTCCTGCCTTGTCTGACCTTTAGTAATACCTTTGAAGAAGAGGTATAGAAGCGAAGGTTTTCAACAAATGTTGAAAATGTTTCCAGTCTTGTGTGACCTTTTCCCCTTTGTGTGCAATGTGTACTAGCGGAACTGTTTAGTGGAGTAGCGAGAACACTGAAGACATGTCTGGAGTTCCCCATGACATGATACAGTTTTCTGAAACACATGATCATCAGTTTATACATGTTAGGGATCCATGATTTGTCTGGGTTTCTGTTCTGCCGAGGTTGTCTGTTCTGTGGCTACTGGACTCTGCCTGAAGAGTCAGAGTCAGGCTTAAGCACGTGGCTGTACATAAAATTTGAGCTTGCTTGCATAAGAGGAAGCCTTGAATGTGTTCTTGCTTGTTGATGTACCACATGACAGTTGTGTTGTCTGAATGAATCAGCACCTGCCCTGGAAAGTAACTCCTTAGGAATGTGACTGCAGCTGGACTGCTAGCAGTCTATTAGAATGTTGATATGTAGATGCCAGTCTCTGGCAGGCCACTTGTCTTGTATCCACTTTCCATTTAGATTCCCAAGCAGCAGTGAGTGAGGCATCGTTAAAATCAAAATGTCGCTCTCTGGCCGGCTTGAAGTCAGAGTCCTTGTTTAGGTGACATTCCTGAGCCCACAGAAAAGAATTCCTTTTGAAGGCATTTATTGAATGACAGACCAGTGTCTTAGCAGTGGCAGTCTGCATTGCTTTTTTTGAGATACCATGAGCTTCCTCCTCATATGCAGTTTGGCATAAGCAGGCATTGGAATCTAAAGACCATGCATACCACCTAATTGAAGGACTGTCCTTGCAGTCAGCACGCGGACTGATGGATAGTTGATGGAAGTAAAGTGACAGACTCTTTTGTTTGTCCGGGGTTAAAAAGGCCATCTGAGCTGCTGTATTCAGTCTCGTAAGCTAAAGTCCATCCAGTGTGTCCCTTGCCCAGCAGAGGGCCCAGTTGCTGTAATATCTTGATCTTGGGAATGTCCATGTCCAGATAAGTGATAGATAAATCAAATCCAGAATCCTCATCCACCCCCCTTCTCTCTTTGGTACTCAGGAACAGAATAAGAATAAAATCAAGCCCTTTCTTGATACAGGACGAAAGCCCCTATCTGGAGTAACTGAAAACTTGCTTTGTGAGCCTCTTTTCTTTGTGGAGGAGGAACATCTGGCATGCCTTCTATGTGGGGCCTGTGGATAGAAATATGCAGACATGCATCCTTCATGTCTAAGGTAAGGAGGATGGTATATCCTATAAAAGTGTGGAAGCAAAGTCAGTAGGGTCAACATCCTCAACTTCTGTACCGACACAAATATGTTCTGGCTTGAAACATCCAAACTATGTCTACACAGATCTTGGAATGACAGTAACCTTGAGCAATATATACTGCCCCTTCTCTCTGCCATGGAGACTCTGAACTGTCTTTTACTTCATAAAATGTTTTATGACTAGAAGAAATGTTTATGCTTGGCTTGGACTAGCTTATTTAACTAATTTTTCATGGCTGTCAAAGTATGCTCTAATTAATGTTGCATAACTGATCCAGAATGCTGTAATTTCTCTTTTGTAGATGGAGGAATGCTTTCAAAGTGGCCAACTCAGAACAGGCAGAGCCACTGGTACCCAAAAGAGAAAACCTCCCTCATGGAAATTCTGAAGGTGAAGGAGGGAGAAAGGGGGATCCCTACCATACCTCCCAACTGTACCGAATTACTCACGGTTTACAGAGTTTTGGGGTCCAAATAATGGGGTGCCATGATTCCAGAGTGGACCCCTTCATTTCCAACTTTTTTCCCAGCTGTTTTTATTTTATTTTTTTGTTTGTTGAGCCGATGTCATCACGTGCGCGATGATGTCAGTGCTGTCGGGGCTACCAGCCTGTTGGAAATGAGGCACACATTTCTGGCTGATATGCATTTCTGCTGGATCTGAGAGCGGGAAACATTTTTCAAATGTATCTGCGAGCACTTGCGTGCGGCGTTCTCTTTGTATTTTTATTGAAATGGATCTCGGCAAAGTCATACTGCAGAGGATGTGTGGATCTAGCGCATAGCACTTGCAAGCGGTGTTCCAGTATTCAAATAGATCTAGCACTTAGCAGCGATGTTCTATTTTGGGAAGTCCTGGGTACTGCAGAGCACATGATTCTGGCTGAAGTAGGAAACATGTTGTTTCGTTTTATTTATTCTGTATGTGTGTGTGTGTGTGTGTGTGTGTGTGTGTGTGTGTGTGTGTGTGTGTGTGTGTCCATATTTTTGGGCCTTTGTCCCCCCATGACAGGCTTTGTCCAGATTTCTTGCACTAAGAGATTGAGAGGTATGGGCATGATGTAGATCCCAGTATTGCTGTTGCATGCAAGTGTAAATTTTTATAATAGATTTATGACCTTGAAATTTACCAAAAACTGTTAATTAATGATTTACATGTAAGTTTCACAATCTTAAATATCAATATTAAAAGAAACATAACCCAATAGTGTGTGTGTGTGTGTGTGTGTGTGTGTGTGTGTGTGTGTGTGTGTGTGTGTATATGTGTGTCACCACTTGTGAATTTATGCCTCATATTTTTGATCTGTTCCTCATAAAATCTGTGGTTTTAAGGATTTTTGTGGCAAATCACTGAAGGATTGAATTCACTAAATAATGACAGACATTTGAATTTCAGACTTCATATCCTTCAGAAAATAAATAACACAAAACTTTTTATTCTAGCAATTTTCTAAGTTTATAAGATCAGTATTTGAAAGTTGTCCTTATTTTGGGGCTGTATTCCTCCATTATTGGCTTTGTCCAGGTTTTTTGTGCTAAGAGGTTGAGAGCTATATGAGAAGTGAGAACTGAATTTACTAAATGATAGCCATTTAAGTTTCAGTCTTCCTATCTTTAAGGAAACTGCTGATTTGGCATAGTGGTATCTTGCTCTGACTGTAGTGCATATGGTCATGGGTTCAAGACTTGGCAGTGAAATGCATCGTGGTAACAACATTTTATTCTAGCAACTTTCCAAAATATTTGTCCCACCCCCCCAAAAAAAACTGAAATTGAAAATAAGTGCGAGAAGCTGTGCAAGATGCATATATATATATATATATATATATATATATATATATATATATATATATATATATATGTGTGTGTGTGTGTGTGTGTGTGTGTGTGTATTTATTGTGTGGGTGTGGAGGTAGACCTTTATGATGGAAATGTTCTGAATTGAGCAGTTTTGTCATTAGTGGTTCATGCATTTTGTTTCATTGCCTACTGAAAAAAATGTTCAAACAATAAATTTAAAATGTGCTCTAATAAGTGTGCTGTATTATACAGCGACTATAATTTAATAAAGTCAGAAAGGTGTATCAAAGAACACATGTATGTTTCTTCTTTTGTGCACAAGGGGCCAATAATTTGAAAACAGCCCAAAGGTAATCTCTATCCACCACTGGCCAGATGTATTTTCTTTGGATGTGGTGTGGGTTTCAATGCTGTTTCAATAAATGTGAGTTTTAAGGGCAGAGAAGTTTTAATGCCAAGTCTATTTTCATTGTGAGACAGTACTGCTTTGTTTAGCAGATGTCTATTAGTGTTTGTGCATTGTGCTATAAAATGGAAAAATAAAATCCAAATAATCATTGTAGAAGTAAAGCAGTATGCACACGAGTGTTTATGGTAAGTGGGGCGAAATAGACAGATAATGGGATACTGGAATGGCTGCAGGGGGACTCTGGTGCCATATTTTGGTTGTCTGTTCTTCAGTTTGCTTTTGAAAGTTGGCATCCCACAATTCTACTGGAATGGGCAGGGTTACGGAATTATGTATGCAAATTTGATGTTAATCAGCGTACAAATTTGTACCTATTTTTCATGGGCCTTGTCCAGATTTTTGATGTTTCCAGGTTGAGAGGTATGATCCCTACCCAGAAGTCACTGTGTGAATTAATGACCACTGCTGCTGAAGGAGGTGGTGCAAATCAATCCCGGGATCTCTGCCTGCATTACTCCTTCTAGGTTTGCTTCCAACAGAAGGGATACATTTTTACTGTAAATATCTTGAGTATATGGGAAAAGGAGGGTGAACAACCACTTGACAAACTTTATTTCACCCTTATCTCCACAATTAAAAAAAAATCTCTGACAGAGCATCCCAAAGAAGCTGATTTACCTAATGGAACACTGATGAGCTCACCATAAACCATCTTTGAAGGACCAAGTCCTGAACCCATTATGCCTAAGCAGAAACTCTGAAGCTGTGGCCATGAAGCAAGCATTCACTGTGGTATAACCACGAATATTAACATGCTGGCTCACCTTTGATTTTTATTCATTTCTTTTTGTTCACCATGTAAGTGGGCTGGACAGCTGACCCTTGGCAGGCCATGACCTGGGCTCATAGAGCAAGATATCCAGACGATGTATGCACCACAGATTTACATGCACCTTAATAGAGAGTAAAAATACAAGCAAATTACTTAAAAACAAAGTTATTTACAAGAAATATGCAAAAACACAAAGTTTGAAAGTTATTATATCCTATTTATACTGGATTATTTACTTAATGGGAAATTAGACTTCATCTCAAAGTTTTCTTATGTGCTCTTGTGGATCTTTTTAATGTAGTCATTGTATCTAAAGATCTGATTTTATTTGGGAGTCTGACAGCTGGCCCTGTTCCACAGAAAGCTATCTCTCCTATATTAGTTTTAAGGTGAGGTCTGAATAGGGTCATGCCATCCTCTTGTGTACTCCTTAATGAATAGACATGTTCTATTATTGATGGCTTTTTTCTTAATGGGAGGAAGGCAATAGCCTAGTTTATTAATTTTGAAAAGTAGCGAGTTGAAAAGAAATTAATCTCCATCTGTTATTAGATCATAGTAGTATACATCTATGTTGGCAAGTAGTACAAATCTGAAGGTGTTATTTTTCTGTTATCTAAAATCTGTGTGTTGTAAACAGAGTGTAGAGTAATTAATAGTAAGCAGCATTCTATTTTAGTAGTATTTTATTTGTGGTAGAAGGACATTTTAGCATTTTTTTGCATTCTCAGCTTTCATATCTCATCTTTGAGGGGGAACATCTGAAATACTTGGTTCTGGTTCATTAAACTCCATTAGTTGTGAACTCTGGTATTGCACCATATGTGCTTGATAATTAACTGCCCCTACACCTAGGATAGCCAACATACAGATTGTCCATCCATATCTGGCTAAATATTTGCTCTGTCTGTTAGTCGATACAATATTAGGGCCTGGTACAATTATAAATTGCTTAGTTCCCTCCAAACAGACTGTTACGACTGCCCCTGGATCCATTGAGAAGAGCCAGTGTCACTCTTGCACTTTGTTACAGCTATCTGGCTTCTTAGGGTCTAAGAAATGTTTTTTCCAAACACATGGCATGTGGCATGGTAAATATTATGAAAGGCCACAGGCTTGCGATGCTCAGTCCCCACAATTTCTATATACTTCTTCTTAAAGGGAGACAGCTCTCTCACTCAAACTAAAATTATGTTTCCTGTGGTTGAATATGCCCTCAAATGTGACACCCTCAAGTGTGGAAGTCAGAGTTTTATCATCAGTACCGAGGGCTACAGGTATGTGGGTGGTAAATCTGACCTACGTACACCAAGACCTCCTCATTCTCCTCAAACTGAGCAGTCCACAGGTGTGGCCTGTCTTTCTTTTTTTCCTGTCTCCTCAGTCCTTAACCACCTACAATAAAAAAAGGAGAAGATCCACGATACGTGGCCAAGGTATGAATGGATATGTGTACTCATCAGTAAATGTTCTGTAATCATACTATAAAGGTGTGTAGCTGGCTGGTTTAAGACCTACAGGTGATCTGGCCTCGGATGTTGGTTTAAGTGGATTTTCCTTGTAAACTATTGCAGGTCTGTTTAGATAACTAATGGACATTTATTTTGCCTGAGGGTGTCCCTAAAAATAATAGCAGGCAATTCTACGCTGAAAGGAGAAATATGAGTTTGGAATTGCGGGAATACAAACAGCAACAGTGTCTTCTTCAGTTCCTGTGCAGATATTGTCAAATGAACTCTGGATGGGGAATGCTCTTCTCTGTGAAAACAATAATGAAGTGGACTGCACACAGCAACCTTAAATCAAGGGTATATTCTTTAAGCACCAATGACATCTTTGTGAAAGTAAAGGCATTAAAAGGATTCGTTTCTCTAGTAGAAGGCCTTTTAAATTAGGCTGATGTAAGGCCAGCCTGATGCCACAGAGGAAGGCTATCCATCTGTGCCACTGGCAGGAACGGACTCAGCCCACTGGTATGGTCAGCCAAGGGTGACAGAATAAAGCAGCTGATGGGTCAACTGTCCTATCTAAAAGGAAAGGACTGGGGAACCTGATGGCTCTGCAATGTTTGTTAGAGGCCAAGAGACTTGCAAAACACCTCAGGGTAAAATGGGGGGGTGGCAATAACCTCACTACAGTAGCTGCTACCACAGCTAGGGTACATGACCAACCACAAGAATGATGGTTCCTTGCTCCACTCTCACAGCTTCCCAAGGGATCCCTCATTCTCCATCACTAAATACTGAGCTACTGCAAGGTCAACTTCCTAAGCAGACTGGAGACTCACTAAATGAAAGGGTTCCTCAAGGTATTTTCATGAGGGAGCCACTGGGGCATCTTACATTGGGTGACCATGGAAGGTAGAGGATATCAGCCAGAGACAGTGTAGGGGCTAGCTAGACAGAAGAAAAAAAAAGTCAATATGATAGGAGGAGGAAATGTAGGAGAAGTCTCCTGAGCTCTTATGGAGGGGGTGAACCACATTCTCACCAGCTACATGGTATAAAGGTCTGTGTGGGATAACTGGCAGGTTGCATGAACGTTAGAGTTCCATTCTGCTTTGGTGCCAAAAGCAGCTTCTGAGTCAGCATTTTCACTTTCTATAACTATAACATACTGGGACAGTATTTTCCTGTTCTATACATATAAAACTGAGACGGTGTTTTCATTTTCTGTATCTATAATGTACAGAGATAACATTTTAATTTTCTCTACCCATAATGTACCAAGAGGGTTTTTATTTTCTATATCTATGATGTCCTAAGACAGCGTTTTCATTTTCTGTACCTATAATGCACTGAAACAGGGTTTTTATTTTCTATATCTATAATGTACTGAGACAGCAATGTCATTTTCTATACCTGTAATGTACTGCTCTTCCTATATTTTTCTCTGAGGCTTCTCATGTATCCTTACCATTTAACTAGGGGATGGCAACGAATCTCTAGGTTTCTGTGAGGACTTCTCCACTGCAGTGGCATGTCTCCCTCATTCATGGTAGCAACTTATGGTGCTCTGTAAAATGCTTAAGTTGTCTAGCTCACCTGAGAAAATATTTATTTTTGGCTAAATGCATTGTAGTGCTCACCTGCAATAGTATCACAATCCTCTCCCACTTAATAAGAAAACGCTGAAGGTGATAATATTTATGAGTAATGTATCTTAATTGTTTTTTTTACAAGGATGCCATTAGACAGTTGGAAAAACATTCCAGGATTACCAAGTCAAAAAAAAAAAAAAAAACTTGTCAAGCAAAGTGTAATAAGTGAAGCTGCCAAGAAAATCACTGACAGTCTGCCAAATCAAAACAGGTTAACATCGACTTTGGCAGCAAAAATGAAGAGAAGAAGATCCCACAAAACACTTACATATACTAACCCATGATCATGCAACAGTGGAACAAGGGCAAAGTCTCACTCCCTGCAGTACTGGGTCCCCTCACAAAGTAATGGTGGCAGTCTCTGATCATATAACTATTTGATCACTTCTGTAGTCATTACAGGTGTTCCATACAACGAACATTGTAAACATATGCAGCATTCCCATATACATGCTGTCAATGGCACAACAGGTAACACATCCACTTGCACTCCTGAGTGTGCCTTCCTTCAGGTGAGATGTTAAACAGAAGTCCCAATAGTTGGGGAAGTTCCCTAGTGCCCTAGCCAAATGTATTCTAGTACAGTGATTCGTAAACGTTTTTGGACTAAGGAACCCTACTCAAAAATACTTTTTTTGTGGGACTCTGTAAAAATTTGCAAATGACTTAGAAAATATTTACACATAATGTGAATCATAGGAATTCGTGTTTCAGGTTTCAGACATGCACAGTCTTAATGAGAAGGATGTGCTTGCATTGCATTGACAAAAGTTGTCAATATTTAATGAATGTTTTTTTAAAGAGAGCCTTAATGTAGGTGTAAAATTTAACCTATTCCTGTATTTTGTTTTGGATGTAGTACATAAAAGGAAAATGGAGAAGTATTCCAAAATCCTTTTCACTTAAAGGTCCATACCCACTATGAATTTTTACCCCAACGAACATCAGGAGGCAAGTTAGTCTTCAGATTGTTCAGTGCAATGTGTGAGGAAAGATGAGCCAAACAGATCTTTATTCATTTGAGATTAAAAGGATCCAGAAGTGCTACAAAAATCTCTTGGACCCTGACTTGAGGGAACATAGCCTTCAAATTTAACCGACAACATTTTCAAATGATTGACAATTTTTTATTAGTTCGTTAAAACTGTCATCTTCATTTCTCTTTTTTTGCCTTATTAATTTGATCGGTCGAAGTGTTGAAATTATCAAAGCAGTTTTCTGCTATTTGTGTCCAAAGTTTAATTTTCTTCTTCTGGCATTTGATTTTATTGTGCCTATCATATGCTATTTTGTTTGCTCCCTGAAGAATTAAGTTACTCATTCAAAAGTTGAAATATGTCTGCAAGGCAACATAACTTCATATTCCAATCCGTGTCCTTGAAAAAAATGTACAATGTAAATTTTGGTTGACCAAAATATAATTATCTTTTCTCTCAGGTTGCAGAAACTTTTTTCAATATCTGTCCTCATTAAAACCAGTAAAACAGCATTTAATAATGTTTTACAAGAAGAGCTCATTTCATCACACATTGCAAAATGTCCTGAATTTGAAGAGCATGACTTTATACAATATAATGTCTTAACAGCTATTTTTAATACTTCAGTCAACTCAGCACTTAGTCAGTTTTAGTGCTTGCAAACATTGCCCAGGGTATCATGCAAAGTATGTTTTCTAAATTTAGTGTTACTTGCTTCATTTTTCAAACTAATCCTATATGTTTAGCAATCATATTAACTGCATTATCAGTACAGTTTGTGAATTTTAAATCTGCATTTACAAAGTTATTACACAATGCTGAGAACATTTCAGTGTCTGTTCTATGATTCTTCAATTCCAAGCAGTTCAGAAACTATTCTTTTAATTTTCATCTCAGTCTATATACCTGGCATATATAAGTAACAAGGCTTTTTTTCAGCAACATTTGTTGATTCATCTAAGGAAAGCTAATATATTTTGACATTTTAATTTCATGTAAAAATTCTCTATGAATATCTTCACTCCTGATAAATATATGAACTGAAATGGTATCATTTAGAAAGGGGCATTCTTTTCATTTTCATAGCAAATGTATGACCTAACACTGTTTGACATGCATCCAGCATGCAAATCATAATTAAGTCTTCTCCTATGGTGAAACATTTTTTGATTTTGCACTGCTGATATCAAAAATGATGCTTTTAACAGTTAACATATTCCCTATACACTTACATGTATACTTCAACATTGCTTGCTGAGCTTTTAACCCCTTTTCCTTTTATTGAAAAAACTCAACTGACAGTCTAGTATTGTTTATGTTTAGTATACAAACTGCTTACATTTTGCTGGAGACATTGCACTATTACAACTCAAGACATTGACAATAATCATCATGTCTGAATCCAAGTGCTATGTATGATCGATCATATTTGCACTTCTGAATTTATAACTCGGGAGATAATGAGTTACTGCAAGCACACATTTCAAAAGAGGAAATGTTTACATCTGAATTACTTTATTGATGTCCCTGTTGTTTATCCATATTTTCAGCAGAAATCTCATCATTTGGTTGCTAATGAGGCTGCTCATCTGTGCTGCTGTCTGTTCCTTGGGACTATAAACTGGAAAATATCTAATTAAAAAATGGTTTTATTCAGGACCACACATTAATAATGTGTTCTTTTGAATTCACCTTCCTGACTGTTTCAAATGCAGGAAGGATGTGCTTGCATTGCATGACAAAAGTTGTCAATATTTGATGAATGTTTTTTTTAGAGAGCGCCTTAATGTAGGTGTAAAATTTAACCTATTCCTCTATTTTGTTTTGGATGTAGTACATAAAAGGAAAATGGAGAAGTATTCCAAAATCCTTTTCACTTAAAGGTCCATACCCACTATGAATTTTACCCCAACGAACATCAGGAGTCAAGGCAGGAGGCAATTGTTTTAAATTACATTTACTATTTGATAAATTGATTTCACTTATTAACAAACATTAAATAAACTATATTTACTGTTTGATAAATAATTTATTATTAAATAATACACATTTTTATTCTGTTGCAAATTTGGACATTTGAACATTTTTCCAGCAAGAAGAAAAACAAATTTTACTAGCCAATAATATTACCCATTTTGGAACATTTCAACCATAAAAGACCACAAACTGCTGTCATTATAACCATCCAATATCTTTACCAATCAATTACAGCAACTTTATGCACACCTCACGTTTCATTTTGACAAAAATGGCCACAGTAAAGTATTCTATACTGTTTTACAAAATACAGACTAATCTTGTCAAGTAGCCACAGTAAACTTATTTCACAGAAATGCACATTTGTCCTGTAAATCAAGACTACTGATAAGCATGTGGAATGACTAAAATATACTTTAATCCATAGATGGCTGTCTTTAGTAGTTACAGCCATTTTGTTAATGAAGTACATCTCAGACATCTAACTGTGATTTGATTTACACACACAGTAGACAATATAATCACAGTAAAGTATTCCAGCTTCACTTCACTCAAATTGCACATTAGTCCTGCAAACTTAGATCAATGATTGTTTGTAATGAGCACACTTGGGTAAGATGCTTTCACCCACACACAACCCTTCATCCCCACTTAGCAGTTATATCCACTTTTTGTAATGTGTACACCCTCAGATGGCTGATTGTGATGAAAAATAATGACCATACAATACCATTTATTTCAACTTTTTCACACAAACAATGGTTACAAGGTATTCCAGTTTGCTTCATACAAATCACATTAGTTCTTCATATCCAGAATAACGACCAAACAATAGCCGTCAGTACCAAACAATTAGACATACTGTGTTGCCTGCATGCAGTTCAGATAATAGATTATAATAAAAAAACAGCTGACCCCAGCAAAGTACTCTAATAACCGTCAACATTTTAGCACAAGAATCAAGAATGAAACAAAAATAAATAAATAAATAAAAATGAGGGACAGATTTTAAATATTTTTCTTACATACTCAGAAAGCTTCTAGAATAACAGGTTTTGCATTAGCATACATTTTCTGAAGGATATGAAGTTTGCAAACAAGCATCTGTTATTATTTAGTAAAGTGACTGCAACCTCAGTGGTTTGCTATATTTTGAAAACAACATGTACAAGGAACAGACCAAAACTATAGCATAAAATTATTGATGAGGACAAACAGTTATGCGGTATGCACTGTAGGATAGCAATACTAGTCTCTGGAAAACCAGACATTTTATGAGGAAAAGAACAAAAATATGTGGCAAAGGCAGGAGCAGTTAAGAGCTATGCTCTCATGCAGTTGCCCTGTAAATCTGCTCACTGATAACTGATCACCTGAAGGATTGGATTATACCAATCAACGTGTTTATATCACGTTATTGAAAGGTGAAAACAGTGAACACTATTTCATTGGCCCCAAAACATCTAAACATGAAAATATCGAACATTCAGAACAGTGAATTTTTTCCCATGGAGAAAATTCGCTGCTCCGAAACACATACACACAACACAACCAAATCAAGCAAACAGCAACCACACACACACACACACTTAAATTCCTACATCTAACGCTACACTAAACTAAACATACACTACTATCTACCCACTTACCTTAACCCAAACCCTAATCCTAAGGTCCATCACTATCGCACACTCACCTAACCCGTGCCCTAACCCTAACTCACTTAACCCGCCCCTAATCCTAGCATACAAACAATTGCACACTTACCTGAACCCAACCCGTAACTTTCCACCACAGCACTAAGAATAACGAAGCCACAGAAACGGCCAACCGAATTCTTTCCTGAGGAAAGAATTTGCTGTTCTGCAGCTTCGCTATTCTTAGCGTTCGCTGAATAGTGATCGAGATCAGAACATTTGAAGTTTTAATACTTCAATGGTCTGATATAGACCCCAATAAACTAGTAGCTATCTAAAACAGGCATAAATGCTAGCAAAAAATATGAGCATTTGGCCAAAGCATCTGGACACCACAACAAAAACTTACATATCAATGCTCTCTTCTTGGTAGGGTAGTAGGATACTACTTAGAAATGCAAGTTTAACAAATGACAGTAAATAAATGGCACAAAAATTAGATTACTCCAGAAAAGTCTTCCTTCTCTTACATAATTCATTTTAAACCAGTCTACTCAAAAATAGTTAGTAAAAGCTTTATAATTACTTCATGATACTTGACTTCAAAAATCAATCATTCTAAGAAGAGGCTATGCTGAGTTTAAAACAACATAATGCCAGTATGGCAGCCCCATCACAAAATAAAAGTAGCACACGGAGATATTAGAAATGCATAGCTCAAAGTATGATGAAAAAAAAAAAACATGATTCAGCTTTTTCTGGTGGAGCTGACTTTCAAGCAACAGGACAGAGAATCAGTATCTTTAATATGTTAAAAACTACCTCATGTCTATTCTAATCATCCTCTTCTTTTACACAAAGTAATATGACTTAGCTGCAATACTTTTAGAATAGTAATTCAAAAGCTGCGGTCCGTATTGATGATTCTAGGGGTCCGTGGAGTTCTACTTTATTATTCTGCAGAGTGACTGTTAAAAATAAAAAAATAAAAACACAAATACACTTCTCTTCTGTGTCTTCTGCATTCGCGAGTAACCAGCTGCTTTCCTTGTGGTTCTAAACAGGGTAGTAATAACCATTAACTTCTGCATTTGTGGCTGACATGGAACGAGTGATTGCTTGAGCTACAGCGGCTATGTTTTCTATCTGGTAGTTGTGACAGTTGGAACTTGGAGTGAAAGTTCAACAAACTGTTACTTTCCCTCCAGTCAGTTATCATGGTTGTGTGATTCTGGTTGGATTCCTTCTGCAGAGCTGATTGAGGCAAGACTTTTTAAGGTATTTTTTTTTCCTTTCTTTCTTTTTTTTTTGTTAGACTGTTTCATATCCCTCATAGTTTTGGTGTACCTTTCAGTTTTTCTGGCAAATTCCTGACAAGTTATTGAGCATTGAAGCCAGAAAATAGTTTGTTGTTGTGTTGTTGTCTTTCGGCTTTTCCCGGTTAGTGGTCGCCACAGCAGAACTCCAGTCCGCTAATGATTGGCAGTAGATTTTCACGAATGCCGAGGTGCCAGCTCAACGTTCAACCTTCAACGAAGGCACGCCCATTTACGCACATCTTTCGAACGCCCACCCAACCGTGGGGAGGACATGCAGACTCTACACAGAAGGCACTCCAGCCGAGAATTGAACAAGAGAACCTCTTACTGTGAGGCAACAATGCTACCGCTGCACCACAGCGGATCCAGAAAATAGTTTGTATCCTTTGGAAAATGCATAGCAATGCAAAACCTATCAACTTTGTCAGTCTAAGAGCAATATTTAAAAGGTGTTGTTATTTTTTGGACTATGTTTTCCACATGGCCTTGTATGTGTGTCTGTTTCTCATAATATTGTGCTTTTTCTGGCAAATCATTCAGCACTGAAGTAAGAAAGCAATGGCAGACATTTCAGCTTTAGAGTTCATATCCTTCAGAAAATTCATAGTAATGCAAAACTTGTTTTTCTATCAACTTTGTAAGTCTGTAACAGCAATATTTAACAGGTGTTCTTATATTTGGGACTATGTTCTTCCATTATTTGTGGCTTTGTCCAGGGCACGTGTGTGTGTGTGTGTGTGTGTGTGTGTGTGTGTGTGTGTGTGTGTGTGTGTGTGTCTGTGTTTATACCCCGGCCATAAATAAGCTGTACAACAGAAGGAGAAAGCTACTACATGATAGAGCAAAATCCCAAAAAGGGAAGGCGTCTCTGATCAGTACTAGCAAGAAACTATGATCCCTCATAAAATCATCTAAGGCCAGCTTCGAAAGAAAAACTGCACAAGACACTAAAGATAATCACAAGGCCTTCTTAAGTTATGTCAGAAACCTGGGAGGCAACTCCCAGATATGCCCCAAGTTAGTGCAAAATTACAAAAAACACACTGAACCCAGAGACATTGCCAACATCCTGGCAGAAAGGTTCAGTGCAAACTTCTCCCCCCCCAAAAGAGCAAATGTCTATCCCAACAGAGTGTAGCCTTCCTGAGATCACAGATGCAAAGGTGAGAGCTGCCATCTCCAAAGCAAAAAACACAGCATCAATGGGACCAGACGGTGTCCCAGGCTGCATCTTACACGAGCTCCAAGAAGAACTAAACCCTCATATAAAGTCACTGTTCAGTCTCAGCCTTACTACAGAATATGTACCCAAGGAATGGCGTACAGCAACAATGGTCCCACTCCACAAAGGTGGTGCTACAACAGACCCCGGAAACTATCGCCCTATAAGCCTGACTAGCCTGGTCTGCAAAGCTATGGAGTGTATCATCATGGAAATCATAAACAAAGACATTGGGAACCTCCAGACACTGGATCCTACCCAATTCGGCTTTGTTAAGGGCAAATCTTGCCTCTTGAACCTGGTCGACTTCTTTGAAACAGTTTCCAAAGCCATAGATGAAGGGAAGGTAGTCCACACAGCCTACCTGGATCTCGCAAAAGCCTTCGACACAATACCCCACTCGGGCATCATAAATAAGCTCACCAGCTTAAATATCAGCCCCTATGTCACAAGATGGGTTGCAAACTGGCTCAGGGATAGAACCCACATGGTCAGAATAGCAGGTGCCATGTCAGACTCTAAACCAGTTACAAGTGGCATCCCACAAGGCTCAGTCCTGGGACCTCTCTTGTTCGGTATATATTTCTCCAAGGTACAGGCTAACACGGGTGGACTATGGCTGACCAAGTTCGCAGATGACTGCAAACTGAGTGCCTTAATAGACTCTTTGGCTGACACAATCATCCTCCAAAAGGGTCTCACAGAGACGGATAACTGGTGCCAGAGCCATGGCCTAAAGCTAAATGCCAAAAAGTGCATAGTCATCCCCTTTGGGAAAAACAAAGTGCCCCCAAATTACCACATAGGTGGTAATCCATTAAGTACGGAAGAAGTAATTAGGGACTTGGGGACCCAAGTAGATAGCAATCTCTCCTTTGACAATCACATTGCCAAAGTGGTTAGAAAGACCTTCTATATAGCCCACCTTATCACAAAAGGGTTCACATCTAGATCAAGAGAGGTCATTGTGCCCCTCTACTCATCACTTATCAGGCCCATAATTGAATACAATGCCCCATTTGGGATGTACCTTACCCGACACCTGCAGCAACTGGAATGACCCCAAAAGTACCTCACCAAGAGGATCAAGGGGCACAAACAGATGCCTTATGCAGTTCGGCTAAAGAAACTCCAGCTCTACTCAGTTGCGTACCGCCTACTCAGAGGCGATCTGTGTCTGACGTATAAAGCCATGTCCAACCCAGAATTAATGGACATGCTTCACCTCAGGAAATCCAAATCCCTTAGAGCTACACTCTCCAGGGACTTGAACCTCAGCACAGAAATAAATAGGACATGCTGGAGGGACAGATTCATATCCCAGAGGCTCCCCTTTCTCTGGAACAAAATCCCAATCCATGTTAGGCAGAGCCCCTCACTGACCCTCTTCAAGAGAAATCTTGACGAGTGGATGGGAGATCGTAAGTTTACCCCTGGGATCTCTTCTGTGTCCCTGCTTGACAGAGGTACAGTAAACTAACCTTAAAAAGGCTACCTTCTGTGACCTATTATAAAGAGGCACAGTCAACTAATCTAAAAGGGTGGCGAAAGCCAAATGCACTCTGGCTAGGCTTATAAATACCCTAGGTCAGATAGCCTAGTATCAACCAACGAACCTATGAAGTAAGAGGCAGAGAGGTGTGTGTGTGTATGGAGGAGACAAGTGTATGTGTAAGTTAAGAGGTCCATAGTGTAGCCCTCAACTATACAGGTTTTCGCAGAACGTCCAGAGTTTTGTCTCATCATTTTTTGTCGGTTTCTCATAAAATTGTGCTTTTTCTGGTAAATCCCTGGCAAGTCATTGAGCACTGATGTTAGAAAATAATGGCAGACATTTCAGCTTTAGAGTTCATATCCTTCAGAAAATTCATAGTGATGCAAAACTTGTTTTTCTATCAACTTTTTAAGTCTGTAAGAGAAATATTTAACAGGTGTTACTATATTTGGGACTGTGTTCCCCCCCATTATTTGTGGCTTTGTCCAAAGTACGTGGCCTTGTGTGTGTGTGTGTGTGTGTGTGTGTGTGTGTGTGTGTGTGTGTGTAAGAGGTAAGAAGTATAACCCTTAACTGCCCAGATTTTTGCAGAATGTCCTTTTTTTTGCCCCATGATTTCGTCTGCTCCTCAGATAAGGATTGAAGTTGCTAAGTAATGACTCACATTTCAGTTTGACTTCATATCCTTTTGAATCTGACTACAGAAGTGCATACTAACAGAAATCCTGTTATTCTACCAATTTTCTAAGTCCATAAGATCAATACTTACAATCTATCCGTGTTTATTGTAGTTTTTTTTCAGATTTCTTTTGATTCAGGTGTGTGTGTTAGACAGTGAAATGCCCTACTTAGGGTTAGCGGGTGGTTAGTAGTTTGCTTAGGCTCAAACCCAATACTTTAGCTACAGGAAATATCAGCCTGAATCCCCTTTACCCCAACTACAAAGCTGCATTTTTCAAGGAACTGAGTTGCATGCGCATTTTTCAAGGAATTTAGTTTCAAGTTCATTCTCAAAGAATTGCTAACTTCAAAGGAATCCAAGTTTGCTGCTGCTCATGCCAAGTCTGTTTACAATGTGCAAGTCCTTTGTTTAGCTAGCTGCTAGCTAGCAAATGGTATCATCACTGTGGTACAGAATTTTAAAGCAGTGTTACTATCACAACAGGCAGCATATTTGCGTTTTGATGCAGAAGACTATGGGTTCTACTCCCACACCATGTAGATGGATTGCTGATACTGTGTTGTTTCAAGAGGGTGGGATGCTGCAGTCCTGAATATGTCCTCCTTTGAATGAGATGTCTAGTAACTTTCGACCTATTTTCAGTTTGCTATCCAAGCAATATTACCAGCTTACCAGTTTTTTACTGTAACACAGTAGGCAGTTTATTCTTCAAGGACAGCAGGCACTGAATTTGTAGATGAAACACTGAAATATACAGTTGTTTAGTTACAAATCTGTTTAAGGTGAAATTATTCAGGTGGCATTTACTTCTGCAGAGATTGTGCATATTAACTGATACTGGTGGATTGTAATGACAAGAAGTCTGAGTGGCCTTTTATGGTTGGAATGTTCTTATTGGTTCATATGGTTTGTCTCATTGTTTACTGGAAAAATGTTCCAAAGTAGCCCTATGATTCAAAAACAGTTCAAAGGTAAACTTCATCCGCCACTGGCCAGATGCATTTTCTTTGAACGTGGGTTTCAATGCTGTTTCAGTGACTGAGTTTGAAAGTCACAGAATTTGTAATGCTAAGTCTGTTTTCATTTTGAGACGGTTTTTGCTTCTTTAGCAAGTGTCTATCAGTGTTTGTACTATAAAATTTGAAGTAAAAGTTTTACATGAAATCCAAATAGCTGTAGTCATTGTAGAAGTAAAGCGATAAACAATATGTGCACAGAGTTTTGAACAATGTTTATGGCAACTGGGGAGAAATAGCCAAGTAACAGGACACTGCAATGGCTGCATGGGGAGGCTGACTGGGGAGGTTTTTAATTCATAACTAAGCTTAAACATGTGATTTTACAATTAGGTTCAGAGGAGGTATGCAAGCAATTTGATGTTTCTTATTTTTATTTTCCTGTTGAAATTTACTTTCATAATAGCTAGAACTCTTGGTATAGCTTTCAGTACAGCCCAGGTGATTGGAGTTCAGTTACTGGCCATGGTGCCTGATTATATGTTTTCAACATAACTTAGCAATATTCACAGAAATAATGACATTTAATAATATTTGGAAGTGCCTTAATACACTACTACTCATTCTAGAAATTAACTCATGTATGTTTAGCTCATCAGACAGTTTTAGAAGCTGGAATCTGTTTAAATTGTAATGCTTTACAACTGAAAACTAATCTTTGCAATTCAAACATTGCTTTAATATTCTTTATTTATTAATATCATCCAAAATATAGGGGTCCATGAAAATATTTCCTTTATCAAAAGGGGGTCCTCCAACTTGCAAAGTTTCGGAACCGCTGTTTTAGAAATTCGGGGACCAGTCCTAGGAAAGCAAGACTTGTGTGAAAGGTTTACCAGTTCAGTCTCCCAAAATTCTATCACTTACTGCATTTAAACAAGTCTAACACCTACCCTGTGGACCTCTTGCATTGTATTTTCTACTTCATAACAGTATTTTGCATTATAACATCACTGCGTGTTACTTCTGTTGTTTTTGGCATTAATTAAAATCATATTATGCATATCAGTCATAGTCATAATCAGTTAAAATCAGGTATTAGTCATTAGTCAAAATTAAAATTGTGTACTTCAGGTCAGTTATCCTTTCGGGTTAATAAAGTTGTTACCCTTACTTACTGTTTTTCTTAAGTATCTTAGCACTGGTTGCATTCACTTGAGCTACCACAATGTCAGGCAGATGGGACCTCAGTTTATCTCATCCAAAGAACAGCACACTCAGGACTACATATCTCCTTGCAGCACTGTAGTGACAGTAAACTTAACCCAACCAGGTACAGTGGGAAAAGGACCTACAGCTTTTTGATATTTCAATACCAAAGGTGAGTGCACTATCCACTGATCCACTAAAACTGATCTTCCATGTGCACTGCAAGTGAAGTTTAGTGAATAACACAGAAATTCTGCTTTGACAAATAGCCCTTCACAATATTAATTCTCACATGCTTATTCATTAATTAAATAATAAGAAAATGTTATTTATTTAATGTTTTGTTTGTGACTCCCCTCTCACTTAGTAAGGAAGCAAATATTACTGCAATTATTTTTTATGACAAAACAAATAATTACAGTTATAATACCTCCCTAGAATAGATCCCTCTTGCAGCTTGGATTTCCAAATTTCAGAGCCTAAAAACGTCAAGGAATAAAGATGCAAAATGGTCATATGGTATTATTATGATGCTGATGTAAGATTTCAAAGCCTCTGTTCAGCACGAGTCACCTTTCCACCAAGTGCAGCATTGTTTTCCCTAAGTTAAATAAGCATACCCATTGTTGGACCTTACAATTTTGGACTTTTCAGTTTCTATTCAGTAATGTTAAGTCACACTTGCAAATGGACTGCCAAACTCATGTAGCAGGATTCTCATTGAGGTGCTGGTCAGTAATGCTAGGCTGACAATGTCCTTTGATTCCTGTGGACTAGACTCAGTGCTACTACTGTGACTCTTGGCAGCAAGCAGCAGTGTAAGATAATAGTAAATTCTGTACAAATGAACTTCTCAAAGTAAATATCAGATTTTCTCTCCCTCACACACACGCGCGCACAAACACACACACACACACACACACACACACACACACACACACACACACACACACACACACACACACACACACACACACACACACACACACACACACACACACACACACACACAATGTCAATAAATTCACTACTACTCTTAGGATCATAGGATAGGAAATTACTAGCCTAATGGCCTTAGGGCCCTTACAAGCCTAGCCAAGTACTAGCCTTATTTAGACAATCAGTACCCTACTGTCCTGTCCAAGAGGGACACAGGTGGAATGCCTGGGGTGAATTTACTTTTACCAGTCTAATCGTTCAGACAGCATTTGAAAAGGACCAATCAGGTGCTCTGTTTGGCATGAAGTATGAGTCTGTTCCAAAGGTGTGGTAACCTCTGGGAGACAAATCTCTCCCTCCAGCAGGTTCTATTAATGTCACACACCAGATCAAGGTCTTCAGAGTGAGTAATATGTACGCCATTTGACTTACGGACATGCAGCATTTCCAATAAAGCAGGGTGAGAGACTGTCTTGTATGCACGGCAGAGATCACTTCTGAGCAGTCGGTATGAAACAGAACAAACTGACAGTAATTTCAGATGATCCACATAGGACAGATGCTGAAGAACGTGAATTTTCCTTGTGAAGAACCTTTGTGCTCTCTCCAATTGCTGCAGGTGCTTGGAAAGTTACATACCAAAAGGGGCGTTGTGCTTAGTTATTGGCCTGATGAGTAAAAGGAGATTATAACATCTTTTTTTTCTGGAGGCTATGCTCTTACTTATGAGATGAGCAATATAGAATGCCCTTCTTACCACTGTGGAGACATGGCGGTCAAAGGTACGGTTGCTGTCAACCTGTGTGCCCAGGTCTCTCACCCCTGAGTGTGCACTTATGGTTGTTACTGATGTGGTAGTTAGCAGGAACATCGCTCTTACCAAAAGAGAGAACACATTATTTTGTACTGAGTATATCATTTGTGTAAGATGCTCTTGTAGGATGTTGACATCATTTGGAGATTCTGCAGTCATCAGCAAACTTTGCCAGCCACAGACCTTAAGTTTTTGCTTGTACTTCAGAGAAACACATTCCAAACAGTAGAGGTCCCAGGACTGATCCCCAGTAACAGGTCTGCTGTTGGAGGTGGATTTCCCTTTTTTTGACTATATGGATTCTATCAGTGAGCCAGTTAGCGAGCCATGTAAGAATATCAGGGTTGATACCAAGCTGGGTGAGTTTGTCAATGATGTCCGAGTAGATTTCCCCTTGTCCAGGGCCTTGGTGACTGTCTCAAAGAAGTCCACTAAGTTTAACAAGAATGATCTCCCTTTGACAAATTCAAACTGAGTAGGGTCAAGCGTTTGGAGATTACCTATATCTTTGTTGATAAGGTCCATGATGATTCGCTCCATGGCCTTACAGATGAGGCTAGTCAGGCTAATAGGTTTGTAGTTCCTGGGGCCAGTGGAAGCACTACATTTTTCCCACTGCTTTGTTCTTGTGTCTCTTCTTCTTTGTTTCACTGCTTGAGCCCTGTCTGCCCACACAGCTAAAGAGAAATCATAAAATGGCCGAAGAGAAATTTGAATATAGTCTCTTCTTGGTATGTGATGCAATGATCTAATAAAATAAAAACAACTGCTCCAAGTACCATGTAGAAGAAATGATCCACAAATATACTCACATATAATATAAATGGGCAAAGGCACGCAAATAAATAGAAATTTGGAGCTTTTGTCCCCGGGCCTCCGCTGAAAATGGATCTACGTCCAGTCGGACACTCCCGGTCAACAAATGTAAACTAAAAATAAATAAATAAATGTATTTTGCTACAGCTTCCTGATGTCTTTTAGGTGGAAACACAGGAAGCTGTAGCTAATGTTTGTAAATATCTGCATTCATTTGCTTGTTAATATTCTTTATATTATCTGTGATATTAAATAAAGTATTTGCAACCACTCCTAGCTTGCATCCGCAACATTTTTTTATCTTAAAACAAAGCACGTTTTCATTTAAATGGGCCATGTTATTATGTCATGACAGCCTGTGATCATACTTCTCGACTTCCCAGAATTCTGCAAGTCATTTCCTGAGTTTGCCTCCTGTTTTTGCCTTGTCCCCAATACATTTTTGATTTGTTGGTACATCACTGAGGATTACATTCGGTCAATAATTCTAGATAGAGTTCCATGCACATTGTTGTTCAGAAAATGCATGTTGATGCAAAACCTGTTACTATAATTCATTTAAAAGTAACAGAATAATAATAAACACATTTCACCTAATTCTGTGCCTTCTCCCAGTTATTTTTGGCTTTGAATGGAATTCTTTAGCTAGGAAAGTTTAGAGGTATGCCCAAGAGTCAGGATCGAGGATGGTGCACTACTACTGAAAGAGGCAGTTTAGATATATAGGCTATACTCAAGCTCCCAACCTCATCCTGTCACTAAGAATTGCTTGGTTAAGTGCACTGACCTCTTAGATGTCATTGCACAATCACCTCCATCATATGGTGCATTAGTTGCAACTGTTTCCAAAGGGAACTCTGTTGGCTGTTTCTGTATTTTATCCAAAGTAAAAAAGATAAAACAGGAAAACATCTTGCAGAGTAGCTCTTCTGTGCTGATCCTGATTCAAGGAAACCCTCAGACGTTTCCAGGGAACCTACTAAGAACTACTGTTCTAGCAGTATAAATACCACTTTGGGTCTCCTCTGAAAAAATGGCAAATTCTCACAGTATTTCTGAGAATTTACTTTTTCAAGTGCAAAAGCTTAATACAAGTTGTGCTCTTACAGAGTGAGACTTAACCTTGCACCTCAAAGGGATGCCTGCTGGCTTCAATGGTTAAAAAGCATTATAACCGTTTAGGGCTGCATCGGACTTATCTCATGAATATCTCAAAATGATGACCCTCATGTTGAGCATCAGCTGGTACTAATCTGGTTCTGCAGGCTGCCGCTTTCTATTATGCAAGCTGGTAAGGGTGGTTATTAAATCTGAATTTAGGGAAGGAGTGCCACATAAGACAGTAAGCTGGTAAGGGTGGTTATTAAATCTGAATTTAGGGAAGGAGTGCCACATAAGACAGTAAGCTGGTAAGGGTGGTTATTAAATCTGAATTTAGGGAAGGAGTGCCACATAAGACAGTAAGCTGGTAAGGGTGGTTATTAAATCTGAATTTAGGGAAGGAGTGCCACATAAGACAGTAAGCTGGTAAGGGTGGTTATTAAATCTGAATTTGGGGAAGGAGTGCCACATAAGACAGTAAGCTGGTAAGGGTGGTTATTAAATCTGAATTTGGGGAAGCAGTGCCACAAGACAGTAAGCTGGTAAGGGTGGTTATTAAATCTGAATTTGGGGAAGGAGTGCCACATAAGACAGTAAGCTGGTAAGGGTGGTTCATAGATTCATACTAGGCTATCTGCCCAAGGGCATTTATAAGCCTAGCCCAGAGTTTTGTGGCTTTCGCCACCCCTTTAGTTTGGAGGATACTATGCCCATTACTTTGCTGTGCCTCTGTCAAGCAGTGACACTGAGATAATCCCTGGGGTATATTTACGATCTCCCATCCATTGGTCAATATTTCTCTTGAACAAAGCCAGCGAGGTGCTCTGCCTTACATGTACCGGGATTTTGTTCCACAGCATAGGGAGTCTCTGGGTGATGAATCTGTCCCTCCAGCACATCCTATTAATAACCGTGTCAAGGTTTAAATCTCCCGCCCTTGTAGTTCTGAGGGATCTAGATTTTTTGAGGTGAAGCATGTTCATCAATTCTGGGTTGGACATGGCCTTGTATGTCAGGCACAGGTCACCTATGAGCAGACGGTAAGCGACTGAATAGAGCTGGAGTTCCTTCAGTCGGGCAGCATAGGACATATTTTTAGACCCTTTATCCTTTTGGTGAGGAATTTTGGGGCCTTTCCAGTTGCTGCAGGTGTCGTGTCAGATACATTCCGAATGGGGCATTGTACTCAATCATTGGTCTTATGAGTGATGAGTACAGGGGGATGATGACTTCCCTTGATCTAGATGTGAATCCCTTCATGATCAGATGGGCAATGTAGAAAGTCTTCCTAACTACTTTGGCAGCGTGAGTGTCAAACAAAAGGTTACTGTCAACCTGGGTCCCCAGATCCCTGATAACCTCTTCTGAGCTCAGTGGGTTGCCGCCTATATGGTAGCTAGGGGTAACCTTGTTTTTCCCAAAGGGTATGACTATGCATTTTTTGGCGTTTAACTTTAGGCCATGGCTCTGGCACCAGTTATCCATTTCTATAAGACCCTTCTGAAGGATATCTGTGTCAGATCGTTCTCAACTATGGCCCAGTTTGCAGTCATCTGCAAATTTTGTCAGCCATAATCCTCCTGTGTTTGCTTGTACTTCTGAAAAGTAAATGCCGAACAGGAGTGGGCCCAGGACAGAGCCCTGTGGGACACCACTTGTGACAGGCTTTGAGTCTGACATGGTGCCAGCAACTCTGACCCTGTGGGTTCTGTCACTTAGCCAGTTTGCAACCCATCTTCTAACGTATGGGTTTACATTTAAGCTGGTGAGTTTTCAATGATACCTGAGTGTGGTATTGTGTCGAAAGCCTTTGCCAGGTCAAGGTAGGCTGTGTGGACTGCCTCTCCCTCGTCAATGGCCTTGGTGACTGTTTCGAAAAAATCAACCAAGTTTAAAAGGCATGATCTGCCTTTGACAAAGCCAAACTGGGTCGGATCCAAAGTCTGCAAGTCCCCTATGTCTTTATTTATGAGTTCCATTATGATCCTCTCCATAGCTTTGCAGATCAGGCTTGTCAAGCTGATGGGACGGTAATTTCCAGGGTCAGTGGAGGCACCGCCTTTGTGAAGTGGGACCACAGTTGCCGTACGCCACTCCTTAGGCATGTATCCTGAGGTGAAGCTAAGATTAAACAGCTGTCCTAACTGTGGGTTTAATTCCTCATTGAGTTCGTGGAGCACACATCCGGGGACACCATCTGGTCCCATGGATGCTGTGTTTTTTGCCTTGGAGAGAGCAGTTCTCACCTGAGCATTTGAGATGTTTGGGGGGTTACAATCCTCTGGTATAGATAGCTCACCTTTTGGGGGGGGGAGTTTGCACTGAACCTGTCAGCCAGTATGTTGGCAATGTCTGTAGGTTCAGTAATTTTTACATCATTTTGAACTAATTCTGAGCATATCTGGGAGTTTCCTCCCAGGTTTCTAACATAGCTAAAGAAGGCCTTATGATTGTCTTTTGAGTCCTTAGCGACTTTTCTCTCAAAATTTGCCTTGGATGATTTTATGAGAGCTCTTAGTTTTTTACTTATAATGATCAAAGGTGTTTTCCCTTTTAAGAATTTAGCTCTATCTTGTAGTAGCTTCCTCCTTTTGTTGTAGAGTTTGTTTAAGGCTGGGGTCCACCAGCCTGGATGCTTGCCTTTGGTACAAAGTGTCTTTGTTTTGTTTGGGATGGCCTGATCCATGCAGTCCTGTAGGTGTTGGTAGAAGGCATTAGTAAGTGATTCAGCGGCTTGAGTAATGGTTTCCGCAGGCTCGGGGACCTTAAAGGAGACCACACCAGTCTTTAGAAGTGTGAAGTCAGCTTTTGAGAAGTTCTTCACTGTGGTCTTTTTTATCTCAGGTGTGGGGGGGGGTGGACTTCCAGTGAGATTAGTTTATGGTCTGATCTCACCAGCGAGGGGTATACTTCCGGTGTTGAACATTGTGACCCCATGTTCATGATGATGAGATCTAGTATGTTTTCTCCTCTTGTGGGGATGGTGACTAGTTGTTCCATAGCATTTGAGTTTATGAACTCTAGGAACCTTAGGTCTAGAGTGTTGGGGCTTGAGTAGTGATCCCAGTCTATACTTGGGTAGTTGAAGTCACCTAGTATGATGGTGTTTGGAGATACATTTATCCCCTCCAGTGTTTTCAGGAAAGCTATGTGAGGTTCCTGAGATTGAGAGGGTGGCCTGTAACATTCTACAAATTGCAGAGCAGTCTTGCCTATGGTTAATTGCACCTGGATGGTCTCCGATGCATCGTGCGTTGCCACCAACCTTGAGGTGTGGGTGTCCTTGATGAATATAGACACCCCCCCTCCTTTCTTGGTGTTGTCCGGATTTTGGGGCCGGAACGCATGATATGAGGTAAAACCTGATAGTGCCGGGGTGCTCTCTGGAGCCTTGAACCAGGTTTCAGTCACAGCACAGAGATCGATGTTCTCCATACTGAGAAGGGCCTCGAGTGCATGCATCTTGAGGTTGAGACTACTGGCATTGAGCAGCATTACCCTTAGTTTTTTTCCTTTTTTGTGTACTAGGGTGGTAGGTTTAGAATTTGAGCCTTGCCTATAAAAGGCACTATGGGGGTGGCAAGAGCCTTTGCCAATATCCGGAAGCCCAGGGGTGACAGGTGCAAGCCGTCCCTTGCGAAGCAGCGTGGCTTGTCCAGCATGTCATCCCAGGCAGACAGACATTGGATCCCCTTTGAATGACACCAGAGTTTAAGCCAATTATTAAAGCTGATCATCTTGTCTCTGTATTGTGGCATCATTCTTGGTGAAGGTAGGATACTGCTCAAGGTCAGGGTCATACCTGCCTGGGCTACATAATCAGATAGCTCCTCTATGTCTCTTTTCATGTAGTCCAAGGAGGTACGTCTCAGGTCGTTCACACCAGCGTGGACAATGACAGAGTCGTACTTGTACCTGCTGTTGAGAGACCTGAGTGCTTGCATTATGTGGCGGATTCTAGCGCCCGACAGGCAGCTTACTGTGACCTTCTCCTTACTCAATCTGGTGAGCGGGACGTCAGTGTGTCTGACTATGGAGTCACCAATGACGAGTGTGTCTGGCATTGTGTTTGGCCTTAAGGGCTGTGACTGTTTGGCACACTGACTATGTGGTCTATGTGTTGAATGTGTTGTGTCCTGAGGTGGCAGTTGTTTGGGTGTCTGCTTTGGTGGCCTCTGCTGTTTTGGTAGATTTTTGATCAGAGCCTCCGAGTATGTCTTTGTGTATTTATGTGTATGATTTGAAGTATTGATAGTACTATGTGAGACTGGGTTTGTGGTGTGTGAGGTTACCTTCTCCTCCTGACTGGTCTTGCCAGTCCTGTATTGAGAGAGCTCAGCCTCCAGTTTGGCTATATAGTTGCATCTCTCGCATGTATTTGTGTTTTGTGGAAGAAGGAGAGGGTTGTCCGTGTACATGAGGCAATTGTAACATTGCCTCAATATTCCCAGATTCACCAGCTGAGCAGGAGAGGACACTAGCAACTGATCCCTCGACATGCTAGAAGGAATAGACAAGGAATTTGAAAAGACTCCGGGGGATGTGGGTGATCGGAAAGGGGTTTTGGCTAGTGGGGTACTATGTATAATAAAAGTGTTATATCAAAGTAAAAAAATACTTTAGGAGCAAGTGCTAGTCTTTACAGATAAAGAATAGTCTACTTAAGAATCAAGTAGAGCTGAACTTTCTAGATATAGAATATGCTGGTTTGCTCAGCAGTACAGTTCAAGGAAGGCTGTTTTAAGGGAAAATTTGAAGAGTGGACTTTAGGCAGCCCAAATAGTTTAACCTTGATTAACCGCCGCTGCTCTTGTGTGCTCCTGTAGCAACTCCGGTCTCCTAAAGCCCGCCAAAGCGTGCTTTATAGCAGGGGGCTGGAAAAGACAGGAAATGACCCAAAATGGCCAATAAACTACAAGTTACTGCTTTAAACCACTCCTCTGAGGACAAACAGGCAGCTCAGTACTCCCCACCCTCACTGGTGAGTAAAGAAACTTCCCCCTGACCAAACAAGGAAAATGGAGAAACACAGGAACCAAGACAAAGCCTAGGGATCAGCAAAACTGATCACTGGAACAAACTATTAGGAAAGTATGGAAAACAAGAGTATTTTTTTTTTTTTTCAATTTTTTTTCAGATAGGCAGAAAATACAATAAATGCTGTGTTTTTCGACTAATTGCTATCAAAAGCTAGTACACTTGAGTGTATTAGCCTGTTGTTTAACTTTTAAGCAAAACTTAAACAAGCAAGTGCAACAAACAATTCAAGCTATTAAAAACAGGTAATAACAGAATAAAACAGGCAGAAATAGTAGTCGAAAGGCTTAAAAAGTCAAAAATGCAGAAAAAATACTTAGAATCTGGAAAGTTTGTCTTTTCTGGTCTCTGCTGCTCTAGGAACTCTGCTGGACACCACGAGGAGCTGTGCTGAGTTCTCTATAGCCAGAAAAGCCCGCCAAAGCGTGCTTTATAGCAGGGGGGCTGGAAAAGACAGGAAATGACCCAAAATGGCCAATAAACTACAAGTTACTGCTTTAAACCACTCCTCTGAGGACAAACAGGTAGCTCAGTACTCCCCACCCTCACTGGTGAGTAAAGAAACTTCCCCCTGACCAAACAAGGAAAATGGAGAAACACAGGAACCAAGACAAAGCCCAGGGATCAGCAAAATCTGATCACTGGAACAAACTATTAGGAAAGTATGGAAAACAAGAGTTTTTTTTGTTTTTTTCAAGTTTTTTTTCAGATAGGCAGAAAATACAATAAATGCTGTGTTTTTCGACTAATTGCTATCAAAAGCTAGTACACTTGAGTGTATTAGCCTGTTGTTTAACTTTTAAGCAAAACTTAAACAAGCAAGTGCAACAAACAATTCAAGCTATTAAAAACAGTAAAAACAGGTAACAGAGTAAAACAGGCAGAAATAGTAGTCGAAAGGCTTAAAAAGTCGAAAATGCAGAAAAAATACTTAGAATCTGGAAAGTTTGTCTTTTCTGGTCTCTGCTGCTCTAGGAACTCTGCTGGACACCACGAGGAGCTGTGCTGAGTTCTCTATAGCCAGAAAAGCCCGCCAAAGCGTGCTTTATAGCAGGGGGCTGGAAAAGACAGGAAATGACCCAAAATGGCCAATAAACTACAAGTTACTGCTTTAAACCACTCCTCTGAGGACAAACAGGCAGCTCAGTACTCCCCACCCTCACTGGTGAGTAAAGAAACTTCCCCCTGACCAAACAAGGAAAATGGAGAAACACAGGAACCAAGACAAAGCCCAGGGATCAGCAAAATCTGATCACTGGAACAAACTATTAGGAAAGTATGGAAAACAAGAGTATTTTTTTTTTTTCAAGTTTTTTTCAGATAGGCAGAAAATACAATAAATGCTGTGTTTTTCGACTAATTGCTATCAAAAGCTAGTACACTTGAGTGTATTAGCCTGTTGTTTAACTTTTAAGCAAAACTTAAACAAGCAAGTGCAACAAACAATTCAAGCTATTAAAAACAGTAAAAACAGGTAACAACAGAATAAAACAGGCAGAAATAGTAGTCGAAAGGCTTAAAAAGTCGAAAATGCAGAAAAAATACTTAGAATCTGGAAAGTTTGTCTTTTCTGGTCTCTGCTGCTCTAGGAACTCTGCTGGACACCACGAGGAGCTGTGCTGAGTTCTCTATAGCCAGAAAAGCCCGCCAAAGCGTGCTTTATAGCAGGGGGCTGGAAAAGACAGGAAATGACCCAAAATGGCCAATAAACTACAAGTTACTGCTTTAAACCACTCCTCTGAGGACAAACAGGCAGCTCAGTACTCCCCACCCTCACTGGTGAGTAAAGAAACTTCCCCTGACCAAACAAGGAAAATGGAGAAACACAGGAACCAAGACAAAGCCCAGGGATCAGAAAAATCTGATCACTGGAACAAACTATTAGGAAAGTATGGAAAACAAGAGTACTTTTTTTGTTTTTTTTCAAGTTTTTTTTCAGATAGGCAGAAAATACAATAAATGCTGTGTTTTTTGACTAATTGCTATTAAAAGCTAGTACACTTGAGTGTATTAGCCTGTTGTTTAACTTTTAAGCAAAACTTAAACAAGCAAGTGCAACAAACAGTTCAAGTTATTAAATCTGAATTTGGGGAAGGAGTGCCACATAAAACAGTAAGCTGGTAAGGGTGGTTATTAAATCTGAAATTAGGGAAGGAGTGCCACATAAGACAGTATTTTCATGCGGTCCCCTAAGACGATTTTACCATTACTTGTAAACATTTTCCAAGAAAAGTGCAAAACTCACTCATGAACAGCACTAGGAAGTTATTCTTTAGTTTTGCATCTTTTTGGAACCCACATTCCAAACTACTAGATGCTAGAAATTAACTCTGAAGACTCCTGATGAGTCTGAAAGGGTTTGTCAGGCATCTCTAGAAATGTGTATCATAGAGATCTGCATCATGTAATTGTGTGTGAAGCACAAATCCTGGTATTATGGTTCAAATGGTGATAAATCACTGAGCAGTGCAAAACCCATCTCTCGCCTTGTAGCAAAGGTCAAGAAGCAAACAGGTAAGACAGAGTTTGATCACTGCACTCCTCAACACAGAGCAAAAAAAAAAATAAACAAAAAAAAACTATGTTTCCTAATACAAGTTTACAATGGGGGCATCCACTGACATATATAGATATTGAATACAGTCACTGTTATAAACAATTTAGATTCCATCACAGTGGACCTCTATGGAGAAATGCATGCTGAAGATCATCAAATAAGCAACACACCGCTGGTATGCAAAAAGCCTCACACTGCCAGCTATATGCCTCACCTGGGAATATCCAGACTATGCCCTAAAGTATATAACCAGCCTTGACAGCATCAGCATAGATGACAACCCAGAACAAATCATGGGAGGAAAACTGCACTTTATAAAATATGACACGGCAAGATAGGAGGACTGCAGAAGTAATGGTAAGCAAGCTGAGAACACAGATCAAAGTAGCAGCACCTTATTTCAGCATAGCACTGCAGCATTTCAAAGCATGCAGACTGCAGTGAGTCAGTATGATGGAATGCATTCTGAACAGCAGCCTGTCACCAACCACAGTCTATTGATTCGGTTTTAATATTTTAATTCCACTCCCCACCCCACATACCCTCTAGCTGACCATCAGCTGCTTCTCTAGCTCTTTTCACCTTATCCCTTGGAGGCTGGGGTTGCACCAATGGTTAAGGGAGGTAGGGTGAAGGAGTGCAGCCCGCAGAGTCACATATGCTGTCCTGCATGCCATGGGACTCTGTGTATGACCTAACTAGGCAGAGCTACTGACATCTCATGTGTCACCATAAGTCAATTAGTCCTGCACCCCCCCCCCCGACAATACTTAAAAGATACTGGAAAGCTGATTCACAACTTCAGTGGTATTTCATCACCAGGAGATTTCTATCATAGGCATAAACACTTTGGACCTAGACTGACAAGCCCAAAAAAGCTGATATTTCTGTGCTCCCATCTCAGCTCCTTCAGCAACCAAGTTGCTAGTCTAGTCCAGGTGCTGGGTCATAGTCAGGGCTCCATTCCTCTAAGCTGTGGAACTGGGATCACTATGGTTTCTGTGATAAAGTTTGTCTTCTTATCCCCATCTCCTTGTCAACTACTGTAAGTTTAGCAGCTCTGTACAGATCACTCACCCTCCCCCCCTTTAACAGATTATAACTGGCTCACAGCTCATTCAGAGTTACTCTCACCATGGGGTTGGATTACCAAAACTTGGGTTCTGCCAGTGTCTAAATTGGTACAGTGTCAATCATTAGGGTCTAAGGATCCTACAGTGCAAGTCTGACTGCAGCAATATCCTGTGACCATCATTTCATTGATAACAAGGCACTTGCCAATAACATTCTCTTTGGTTTCGAACAGCCAGTGCTACTAAAACCTGTCTCTACTGCAGTCACTCTAAATCTGGTGCCTCTTCATCTCAAGGATGTAAGTATTTACAAGATGCATTACTT